>NC_057801.1:434838079-435064540 GCF_018294505.1 Triticum aestivum
CAAGTACTGGACTGCAGCTAAGCCCCCGAGTGAGAGGCAGACTCATCACTCGGTAGGAATTTTATCACTTAGGCGAGTACTGGACTGCAGCTAAGCCCCCGAGTGAGAGGCAGACTCACCAGTCGGTAGGATTTTTATCACTTAGGCGAGTACTGGACTACAGCTAAGCCCCCGAGTGGGAGGCAGACTCACCACTCGGTAGGATTTTTATCACTTACGCGAGTACTGGACTACAGCTAAGCCCCCGAGTGAGAGGCAGACTCACCACTCGGTAAGATTTTTATCACTTAGGCGAGTACTAGACTGCAGCTAAGCCCCCGAGTGGGAGGCAGACTCACCACTCGGTAGGATTTTTATCACTTCATCTTAGGCGAAACAGATTCGCAGCTAAGGTGATACGTACAAAAGAAATAAACAACAATCATTCGGAAGAAAGTAAAATTATGTCTTTTGATAGCCAAACTAAGAGGTATTTCTTATTACATCTCATCAGTCTAAATACTTAAGAGTAAAAAGGGCGGAGCAGATCCGCATTCCAAGTGCGCGGTTCATCTTTGTTGTGCTCGACATTGAAGAGATGGTATGCTCTCTTGTGGAGCACCTTGGTGACGACGTAAGGGCCCTCGCAAGCAGGGGCGAGCTTGTGTGGCTTCTGCTGATCCACTCGAAGAACCAAGTCTCCTTCTTGAAATGCCCGACCCCTTACGTTCCTGGCATGGAATCGACGCGGATCTTGTTGATAAATGGTCGACCGGATCAAGGCCATATCTCTTTCTTCCTCCAGGAGTTCGACTGCATCTTGTCGAGCTTGTTCTGCTTCCTCTTTCGAGAAGAGTTCGACTCGGGGAGCATTGTGGAGCAAATCACTTGGAAGTACGGCTTCAGCTCCGTAGACTAAGAAGAATGGAGTCCGTCCGGTCGGCCGGTTGGGAGTTGTCCTTAGGCCCCAAAGCACTGATGGGAGCTCATCAACCCAAGCTCCTGCTGTATGCTTAAGGTCACACATCAACCGGGGCTTCAGTCCCTTGAGAATCAATCCATTCGCTCGCTCAGCTTGCCCATTCAACTGAGGATGGGCGACCGAAGCGTAATCGACCCTCGTACCTTGGGAGGCACAAAAGGCTCTGAATTCATCGGAGTCGAAGTTCGATCCGTTGTCCGTGATGATGCTGTGTGGCACACCATATCTGAATATCAATTCTCTGATGAAACTCACGGCAGTACTTGCTTCAAGGTTTTTAATGGGCTTAGCTTCGATCCACTTGGTAAACTTGTCGACTGCTACTAGCACGTGGGTAAATCCGCTCCTGCCAGTCCTCAGGGGTCCAACCATGTCCAATCCCCAAACAGCAAAAGGCCAGACGAAGTGGGATAGTCTTCAGAGCTGATGCAGGTTTATGGGACATGTTGGAGTAAAACTGACAGCCTTCACACTTGTCCACTATTTCTTTTGCCATCTCGTTGGCACGTGGCCAGTAAAATCCGGCTCGGTATGCTTTGGCCACGATGGTCCGAGAGGACGCATGGTGACCACAGGTCCCGAGTGAATATCATTGAGGATCATTCGGCCTTCTTCTGGCATGATGCACTTCTGGCAAACCCCAGTTACACTTTCTCTGAACAACTGACCTTTTATCACAGTAAAGGCTTTAGACCAGTCGGACGATCTGTCGAGCCTCTTCTTCATCCTCTGGAAGTTCTTTCCTAAGAATGTATGCAATGTACGGCACTGTCCAGTCGGGAGTGATGACCAAAACCTCCATGACTAAGTCGACCACGGCTGCGATTTCGACTTTAGTCGGATCTGTGGCACTCTTGGGCTGTGGTGATTCTTCGGTGAAAGGATCTTCCTGAACTAAAGGTGAATGAATATGTTCCAAAAACACATTTCGGGGAATGGCCTCTCTCTTTGAACCTATCTTGGCCAACTCATCTGCAGCTTGATTTTTCAGTCAGGGTATATGGTGAAGTTCCAAACCTTCAAACTTCTTCTCCAGCTTTCTCACTCCATTGCAATAACCAGTCATGGCTGGGCTCCTGACATCCCATTCCTTCATCACTTGATTAACCACCAAATCTGAGTCGTCGTAGACCATAAGGCAATGGACGCCGAGTGAAATGGCCATACACAACCCGTATAAAAGTGCTTCATATTCGGCTTCATTATTAGAGGAATCAAAATGAATCTGGAGAACATAACTAAGCTTGTCTCCATGGGGGGATACCAATACTACCCCAGCTCCTGATCCATTCAGCATCTTGGAGCCATCAAAGAACATAGTCCAATGCTCCGAGTGAACTTGAGTCGGCAATTGTTGCTCAATCCACTCGGCAAGGAAATCTGCAATTGCTTGGGAATTGATAGCCTTCTTTGCCTCAAAGTTGATATCTAATGGAAGGAGTTCAATCGCCCATTTTGCCACTCGACCAGTTGCATCTCTGTTATTCAGAATTTCAGATAGTGGCGTGTCGCTGACGACTGTAATGGAGTGATCAGAGAAATAATGCGCAACCTTCTTCATGGTCATGTATATTCCATAGACAAGCTTCTGATAATGTGGATATCGTTGCTTGGATGGAGTCAAAACTTCAAAGAGATAATAAACTGGGCGTTGAACCTTGTAAGCTTTTCCGTCCTCTTCTCGCTCGACCGTGAGCACTGTACTGTCAACTTGTCCAGTGGCTGCAATGTAAAGCAGTAAAGGCTCTTTGCTGATTGGCGCAGTGAGCACCGGCTGGGTGGAAAACATGGCTTTGAGCTCTGCAAATGCTGCATCAGCTTCCTCAGTCCACTCGAACTTATCAGATTTCTTCATTAGTCGGTAAAGAGGCAAGGCCTTTTCACCGAGACGAGAAATGAATCGACTCAAGGCGGCCAAACAACCAGTCAGCTTCTGAACGTCAAGCACTCGCACGGGGCGTTTCATTCGGAGAATGGTATCAAATTTTTCTAGATTGGCGTCGATCCCTCGTTCGGAAACGAGAAAACTGAGTAACTTTCCTCCTGGAACTCCGAATGTGCACTTTGACGGATTAAGCTTGATATCATACCTTCTTAGGTTGGCAAAGGTTTCTCTGACGTCAGTCAATAGGTCGGAACCTTTGCGAGACTTGACCACAATGCCATCCATGTATGCTTCCACATTCCGACTGATTTGAGTGAGCAGGCACTTCTGAATCATTCTCATGAATGTGGCTCCAGCATTTTTAAGACCGAATGGCATGGTGACATAACAAAAGCACCCGAATGGGGTGATGAAGGCTGTTTTTATTTCAGTCGGATCTGATGATACCCGGAATATGCATCTAAGAAAGACAAGCGCTCGCACCCTGCAGTCGAGTCAACAATTTGATCGGTGCGAGGGAGAGGGAAGTGATCTTTCGGGCAGGCCCAATTGATATGCTTGAAATCAATGCACATACGAAGTGAATCATCCTTCTTGGGGACCATGACTACATTGGCTAGCCACTCAAAGCGGTAGATTTCATGGATGAACTTTGCTGCCAACAGCCGAGCCACTTCTTCGCCAATTGCTTTTCTCTTCTGCACGGCGGACCACCGAAGGTGCTCTTTGACGGGTTTTACCTTGGGGTCGACACGCAAATGGTGCTCAGCCAGTCTCCTGGGTACACCTGGCATGTCAGAGGGTTTCCATGCGAAGATGTCCCAGTTCTCACGGAGGAATTGGATGAGCGTTTCTTCCTATTTGCTGTCGAGTATTGTTGATATATGAGTCGGTGCAGCATTGGGATCGGTCGGGTGAATATGAATCGGCTTCGTTTCACCGGTTGACTGAAATGCAGAGTCTGTCGCAGGCTTCTTGGCTCAGAGCAAATCACTCGGATCTGCACTCTCCTGATACTCTTGCAATTCAACCGCTGCCATCTGTGCATCGACGATTTTGGAACCTTTCTGGAAACATTCCTCTGCTTCTGCCGATTGCCAGTAATTGTGATCACACCTTTGGGGCCAGGCATCTTCAGCTTGAGATACACATAACATGGTCGAGCCATAAAACGTGTGTAGGCTAGCCTACCCAGGATGGCATGATAGGCACTCTGGAAATCCACGACTTCAAATGTCAACTTCTCCTTACGGTAATGCTTGGAATCACCGAAAACCACGTCGAGGGTGATCTGGCCGAGTGATTCGGCTTTCTTTCCAGGGATAACACCATGAAAACTCATGTTGCTCTCGCTAAGTTTGGACATCGGAATGCCCATCCCCTTCAAGGTTTCAGCGTAAAGAATGTTCAAACCACTCCCACCGTATATCAGTACTTTGATCAGTCGAGTGCCCCCGACCACGGGTTCGACCACCAGTGCTTGCCTCCCAGGGGTGGCTACATGAGCAGGATGGTCATACTGGTCGAACATGATGGCTATCTGAGACCATCTCAGGTATGTGGTCGTCGCCGCCAGAACGGCCATATTCACTTCTCTATTGATGACATTCAATCGACTCTTGCTCTCAACATCAGGAAAAATCATCAGAGTTGAATTGACTTTGGGATAACCATCGTCTTCCTCTTCATCCTCATCTTTGTCTGACTCTTTCTCCTTCTCATTGGGATGTTTCTCTCGGAACTGCTGGATCAGGAGTCGACATTGCCGAGTGGTATGTTTCGGGTAAATCAGATTACCTTCTTCATCCTTCTTTGTGTGGATGTGACATGGCAAATCCAGCACATCATTTCCTGCTTGATCCTTTACCTGCTTAGGGGGGCAGGGCCCCTTAGGTTTTCCCTTAAACTTTCCTTGATTCACTGCCGCAATCTCTCCAGGTGCCGCTGGTTCGGCCTTACGCTTCTGTTTCCGACTGGAGTTACCTCCACCGGCCTCTTGGCCGACTGGTTTACTCTTCCCGCTACGTAGTCGGTCCTCTTCTTCTCCGTTAGCGTATCAGGTTGCTATTCCATCATCCGAGTCAGAGTCATATCCCCAGCCCGACCGAATTTCAAGACCAACTCTCTATATTTGACGCCTTCCTTGAAAGCGCATACTGCTTGATGCTCTGATACATTCTCAACGGTGTGATGCAAAGTGGTCCATCTCTAAATGAATTTCCTCATAGTCTCATTCGGCTTCTGCACACAATGCTGCAACTCGGGCAACCCTGCTGGTCGCTTGCATGTGCCCTCAAAAGTTCTTACGAACACTCGAGATAGCTCCTCCCAACTGTGTATACTACCCGGAGTCAACTGAGTCAACCATGCTTGGGCCGACCCTTCCAACATAAGAGGGAGATGCTTCATCACTATCTCATCATTTCCGCCTCCAATCTGCACAGCCACTCGGTAATCCTCAAGCTAGGTTTCGGTCTTGAATTCTCCAGTGAACTTACTGACTCCAGTTGCCAACCTGAAGTTGGGAGGAATTATTGCTACCCTGATGGCTCCGCTGAAACACTCTGGCCTGAAACATGCAATCTGCCGCCACTCGGACGATCCCTGCCAAGGTCTTCTCTGTACGCTCTGTTCCGGTCGACCAAGCTTTGAACGAGAATAGATCTTGCATCAAAGCCCGGCTCTCTTGGTCGACTGGAGCTCTGTGCTCGCCGCTGTGATGGCGTTTGTCATCATTCTGCCGAGGTATGTATGACGCACTCCTCAGAGGAGGCATAGGCGCTCGACGATGATTGTCACGGTCGAACTGACGATCATACTGTCCACGCCCTTCATGCCGCAGGGGCGATCTTGGGCTATGGGTCGACTGGACTGTATCCGCTACTACGGATCTGCTGTGAATCCTATTCCGCGACTGAGACACTGCAGTGTTCTGCTCTCCTGCTGCCCGGAGCAAGGCCCAGATCTGCATCAGCCCTCTGCCAGCCTCTGACTGGGAAGGCTGAATCAACTTTGCTATTCGGGCCGCAGCTGCGAGATTCTGAATCGGAGTACGGTATACCTTAGGTGGAGGCGGAAAAAGTTGTCGTCGACTGGACTCGTGGATCCGCTCCTGAGCGCGCTCGTCGAGAGCACGCTGATGGTTATCCAGTCGAGTGCGCTCAGCCAGATTGGCTAGGCGCACCTCCTCCAAGGCCCGAGCCTCGGGGGTTTCTCCAACAATCGGTGTGTGGAGTGCATCCATGTTGCAGCGACGAAGTTCTTCTCTCTGCTGCGAAGAGAGGGGTTCGGGTCGGTATTCCTCGTGGACACGTGACGGATTGCCGTCTCTGTCTTCGCCGTCCTCACGGCGAAAACTAGGCGGACTATGGGATCTATCGACCATCAAGGCTTCTACCGCAGGGTCGCTGCTGTCGCATTCGGATGCGGTCTCCGCGGAGCCAGTCGACAGATTGAACAGGTCGTGGAGGGTTTCGTCGGGCTCTATTGCCGCGACTTGATGGGTGGTCGAACACCGAGCCACCATGTGCTTCACCCACCGTTGGAGCCGTGATCGACCGGATCGCTTGCGGCGGCGGACAGCGGGGAGGGAAAAACAGTCGGAGCCGACTAATACTGAGTCAACGGCTGTCGGAGAAGGACGCCGCGGGCGCACGTGCGGAAGTGCGTCGCCCCTCAGACCGGGAGCGCCTCAACGTCCAGGGGAGCTTCTTGAAGCCACACGGAGTCATCGGCGACGAAAACGAGCGCGCCGAGACGGATCTCACGGCCCTCAGCAAGTCCGCCGCCGAAAACCATGATGATTATGATCGGTAAAACTTGCAACTTCACCAACAAATCGCCAAGACACCTTGCCCCATGGTGGGTGCCAACTGTCGTGGTTCTAAGACTGACAGTAGAAAAGGGGGTAGGTAGGGAGAGGCAAGATCTCAGCTATGGTGAAGGTGTACACACGAGGTTTATGAGTTTAGGCCCTTCTCGGTGGAAGTAACAGCCCTACGTCTCGGTGCCCGGAGGCGGTCGATTGGATTATGTGTGTGATATTACAGGGGGTGCGAACCCTTGTGCCAGAGGAGGAGGGTGGCCTATATAGAGTGCGCCAGGACCCTCGCAGACCTCCATTACAAGGGACTTAATGTACATAAAGTAAGGGGCGTTACTGGTAACGTCTGCCTTAAGTGCTATTAATGATCCTAAAGACTACGGAGTGAACGCCTGACCATTACAGTGCTGAGTGACTCCCGTTCTTCAGTATGGTCGAGTGACTCTCCATATGGTCGAGTGACGGTAGGGAGGAGGACCTCCGAGTGATGTGGTCGTCGACTGGATTGCACTTGACGTGTACAACCGGAGCTCTCCTGTTGTCTCTTGGTCCTTTTATCTTCCAGGGTAGTGACCTTGGGTAGGGCGTATAGGTCAGGCCTATGACCCTACCCCAAGTCTGTATCCTCATCACTCCCTTACCAATCCGTCTAATAAGACCCAACTTTAGTATGTCATGGCCTTCTATAACAGCTCGCCAATTTCGGCTAGGATGGCTCCCAAGTTCAGTGTTTAGAATGGTTCCGATTGGGAAGTAAACCTCCTTCAAAGTTTTAGCACTTAAAGATTCATGATTTTGTAAGATTCGCCAAGCCTTCTTGGCTAGCAAGGCTAAGTTAAACAACTCAAAATCTTTAAAACCCAATCCTCTCATTTTCATTTTTCCTGCACAAGGGGAATTGTATTTGGGCCAGGAGGCCGGCAAAAGGCACTTTATGCAGTGGGTTCACGAGGGTACTTTGTGTTTTCTAGTACCAAAACAAAAAACCGTTCATGCTGGGTTGAAAAATTGTTCGCTGGAAAGTTGCCCCTTTGGCGCCAATTAGGAGAACTGGCGCCTACGCATGAATTATATGGACCTGCCTAGTTATATTCTTTTAATTGGTTAATTGGTGGACCTGTGATCGTTGCCGTTGACCGGTCTAACACGGGACCGTTGATGATGGAGAGTTAACCGTTGACTTTTAAAAAAAGAATAAACATAAAAATGTAACAAATAAAAATATTTGCAAAAAATCAAATAATTTTGAAAAAGTTCACAGACTATTAAAAACAGCAAATTGGAGAAAAGTTAATGTATTTGAAAAAATTTCAAGTCTTGGCAAGTTTATAATTTATTAAAAGTTCGTAAAAAATGAAAAAAGTTCATAAAAATGAAAAAAGTTAAAAAAATTGAAAAAAAGTTTATAAAAGATTTTAAAAAAGTTCATGAAATTTGGGAAAGATCATGGATTCGAGAAAATTTCTCAGATTCGAAAATAAAAAGTTTGAAAATTGTTTTCATATTTAAAAAAAGTTCGAAAAATTGTAAAAAGTGCACGACTTTGACAAAAATGAAACATGAAAAATAAAGAAACTAAAAAGAACAAAAGGAAAAGGATAAAATATAAAAATAAAACAAAATGTTTTGAAAAATATTCAATCTTTTTGAAAAAAGGTCGTGTAATTTGAAAAATAAATAAACCAATTCAGAAAAGGTTGATGAAATTTGGGACAAAATGTCCTTAAATTTGAGAAAAGTTTACAGATTTGAAAAAGTTCAAGGGTTGGAAAGTTTGTGAGATAAAAAAAATCACAAATATGAAAGAAGTTCAAGAATTTGGAAAGAAAGTTCACTTAAGATTTGAAAAAAAAAGGTTCATAAAAATTGAAAAAAGTTATCAAAATTTGAAATGATATTCAGGAAATTATGAAAAGTTCATGAATTTGATAAAAGCAAAAGATTAAAAAGAAAAAAGAAAAAAAGAAAAAACTATATGGGCCGGACCATTTAGATACTAGTGTTGTGTAGGGGTGTGCGCCGGTTTGCAGAATGCACCTTGTTTGGCCCTTAAGGCGTCGAATAGGAGTTGGGACGAAATTGTTCATTGCAGACATCCCCATATCAGACGATCGCTTGATGTTAGGATCATATTTGTACACGCATTAAGGGCCATAGATTTGCGTGCGCCACGAGCGGGACACCGGAGGGCAATCGTGCCGTCTGGATAGTATTGTGGAGGTGCCCTGCTCCTCCAAAGGTATGGATCTTCAGTTGGCGTCTTGCAACAAATGCTTTGGCTACTATGGAAAATAAACTAAGACGACATATTGAAACTTCTGACATTTGTGCTTTTGTGGCATCGAACAGGAGGATACTTTTCATGCTATGTGTAGGTGTCTGATGGCTACAGCTCTCTGGACAACTACGCGAGAATTATGGCCTATTCCAGATCTCCAAAGCATCAAGAACACGGGCGATGAATGGCTGTTGCACCTACTGGATAGGTGTACCGAGACAGAGAGGTTGGTCATTCTCATGACGTTCTGGCGTGTGTGGCACTGTCGGAATGAAGTCACACACCAAAAACCAGCGCCACCAATTGAAAGTTCCAGGCGTTTTCTTCATAGCTATATCAACTCTCTCCTATGCATTAAGCAGCATCCTCTCGGCGACCTTGTGAAGGGGAAAATGGTGGTCAATGTTGGCAACAAGGGCTCCTAGCTAAAGCATGTTACCCAGCATGTAGATACTACAGCCACTGATCGTTGGCAGAAACCACCAGTAGGATGGGCGAAGCTGAACATAGATGGGTCGTATATTTAGGGTGACAACACTGGTGGTGCTGGAATGGTACCACGTGATGACACCGGCAGGATTATCTTTGCATCTTGTCGCTTTCTGTTGTCGTGTACATCACCTTTGGAGGCAGAAGTCGCAACATGCAGGGAGGGGATTTCTTTGGCGTTGGAACGGACAGACAAGCCCCTGATAGTGGAGTCGGATTGCTTGCTAGCCATACAATTTATTCAGGAAACAAGCACTAATTGCTCACCTGTGGCAACGCTAGTCAAGGAGACAAAGAACCTCTTGTATGAAGGTCGTGAGTTTTTCTTAGTACATGTAGGGCGTGTTTGGTTACATTGCCAATTGAGCCTGGCCCAGCGAGCCTGGCTCTAGTGAGCCGGTTTGAGGGGATGCATGCAAAAAGATCCCAGATGCACATAGTTTGGTTGCCTGCATGTATCTTAGTTACATGCGACAATCATTTTTGACCCGGCGTTTGGTTGCCCACATTGCATTAGGCGCACATGTGACATGGTGTTTAATTGCAACCTACATAAGGTGTTGTCACCACTTCTAACTAGTGTTGAGCTTACTGTTGGAAATATGCCCTAGAGGCAATAATAAAAGGATTATTATTATATTTCCTTATTCATGATAATTGCCTTTTATTCATGCTATAATTGTGTTATCCGGAAATCGTAATACATGTGTGAATACATAGACCATAATATGTCCCTAGTGAGCCTCTAGTTGACTAGACCGTTGATCAACAGATAGGCATGGTTTCCTGACTATGGACATTGAATGTCATTGATTACGGGATCACATCATTAGGAGAATGATGTGATGGACAAGACCCAATCCTAAGCATAGCACAAGATCGTGTAGTTCGTTTGCTAGAGCTTTTCCAATGTCAAGTATCTTTTCCTTTGACCATGAGATCGTGTAACTCCCGGACACCGTAGGAGTTCTTTGGGTGTACCAAACGTCACAACGTAACTAGGTGACTATAAAGGTATACTATGGGTATCTCCGAAAGTGTCTGGGTTGACACGGATCGAGACTGGGATTTGTCACTCCGTATGACGGAGAGGTATCTCTGAGCCCACTCGGTAATGCATCATCATAATGAGCTCAAAGTGACCAAGTGTCTGGTCACGGGATCATGCATTACGGTACGAGTAAAGTGACTTGCCGGTAACGAGATTGAACGAGGTATTGGGATACCCACGATCGAATCTCGGGCAACTAACATACCGATTAACAAAGAGAATTGTATACGGGGTTGCGTGAATCCTCGACATCGTGGTTCATCCGATGAGATCATCGAGGAGCATGTGGGAGCCAACATGGGTATCCAGATCCCGCTGTTGGTTATTGACCGGAGAGCCGTCTCCGTCATGTCTACGTGTCTTCTGAACCTGTAGGGTCTACACACTTAAGGTTCGGTGATGCTAGGATTGTAGAGATATTTGTATGCAGCAAACCGAAAGTTGTTCGGAGTCCCGGATGAGATCCTGTACGTCACGAGGAGTTCCGGAATGGTCCGAAGGAAAGGAATTATATATGGAAAGTCGAGTTTCGGCCATCGGGAAAGTTCCGGGGGTCACCGGTATTGTACCGGGACCACCGGAAGGGTCCCGGGGGTCCACCGGGTGGGGCCACCCATCCCGGAGGGCCCCATGGGCTGAAGTGGGAGGGGAACCAGCCCCTGGTGGGCTGGTGCGCCCCCCCCCCTTGCCCCCCCCCTTGCGCCTAGGGTTGGGAACCCTAGGGGAGAGGGCGCCTCCACTTGCCTTGGGGGCAACGCACCCCCCTTGGCCGCCGCCCCCCCTAGGAGATCCCATCTCCTAGGGCCGGCGCCTCCCTGGGGACCCTATATATAGAGGGGGAGGGAGGGCAGCCGCACCCTTGCACTTGGCGCCTCCCTTCCCCCTTGCTACACCTCTCCCTCCCACAGACGCTTGGCGAAGCCCTGCCGGGATCCCTGCTGCATCCACCACCACGCCGTCGTGTTGCTGGATCTTCATAAACCTCTCCTTCCCCCCTTGCTGGATGAAGAAGGAGGAGACGTCACGCTGACCGTGCGTGTATTGAACACGGAGGTGCCGTCCGTTCGGCGCTAGGATCTCCGGTGATTTGGATCACGACGAGTACGACTCCCTCAACCCCGTTCCCTTGAACGCTTCCGCTCGATATACAAGGGTATGTAGATGCACTCCTCTCTCTCGTTGCTAGATGAACTCATAGATTGATCTTGGTGAAACCGTAGAATTTTTTTTCTTTTCTGCAATGTTCCCCAACAATGGCATCATGAGCTAGGTCTATGCGTAGTTCTCTTTGCACGAGTGGAACACAAATCTGTTGTGGGCGTAGATGTTGTCAACTTTCTTGCCACTACTGGTCTTATTTTGCTTCGGCGGTATTGTGGGATGAAGCGGCCCGGACCGACCTTACACGTACGCTTACGTGAGACAGGTTCCACCGACTGACATGCACTAGTTGCATAAGGTGGCTAGCGGGTGTCTGTCTCTCCCACTTTAGTTGGAGCGAATTCGATGAAAAGGGTCCTTATGGAGGGTAAATAGAAGTTGACAAATCACGTTGTGGCTTTTTCGTAGGTAAGAAAAGGTTCTTGCTAGAACCCTATTGCAGCCACGTAAAAGATGCAACAACAATTAGAGGACGTCTAACTTGTTTTTGCAGCAATTGCTTTGTGATGTGATATGGCCAAAAGTTGTGATGAATGATGAATGATATATTGTGATGTATGAGATCATGTTCTTGTAATAGGAATCACGACTTGCATGTCGATGAGTATGACAACCGGCAGGAGCCATAGGAGTTGTCTTAATTATTGTATGACCTGCGTGTCAATGATTTAACGCCATGTAATTACTTTACTTTATTGCTAAACCGTTAGCTATAGTAGTAGAAGTAATAGTTGGCGAGCAACTTCATGGAGACACGATGATGGAGATCATGATGATGGAGATCATGGTGTCATGCCGGTGACGAAGATGATCATGGAGCCCCGAAGATGGAGATCAAAGGAGCTATATGATATTGGCCATATCATGTCACTACTATTTGATTGCATGTGATGTTTATCATGTTTTTGCATCTTGTTTACTTAGAACGACGGTAGTAAATAAGATGATCCCTCATAATAATTTCAAGAAAGTGTTCCCCCTAACTGTGCGCCGTTGCGACAGTTTGTTGTTTCGAAGCACCACGTGATGATCGGGTGTGATAGATTCTAAGGTTCACATACAACGGGTGTAAGACAGATTTACACATGCAAAACACTTAGGTTAACTTGACGAGCCTAGCATGTACAGACATGGCCTCGGAACACAAGAGACCGAAAGGTCGAACATGAGTCATATGGAAGATACGATCAACATGGAGATGTTCACCGATGATGACTAGTCCGTCTCACATGATGATCGGACACGGCCTAGTCGACTCGGATCATGTAACACTTAGATGACTAGAGGGATGTCTAATCTGAGTGGGAGTTCATTAAATAATTTGATTAGATGAACTTAATTATCATGAACTTAGTCTAAAATCTTTGCAAAAATGTCTTGTAGATCAAATGGCCAACGCTCATGTCAACATGAACTTCAACGCGTTCCTAGAGAAAACCAAGCTGAAAGATGATGGCAGCAACTATAAGGACTGGGTCCGGAACCTGAGGATCATCCTCATAGCTGCCTAGAAAGCATATGTCCTAGAAGGACCGCTAGGTGAAGCACCCATCCCAGAGAACCAAGACGTTATGAACGCTTGGCAGTCACGTGCTGATGATTACTCCCTCGTTCAGTGCGGCATGCTTTACAGCTTAGAACTGGGGCTCCAAAAGCGTTTTGAGCAACACGGAGCATATGAGATGTTCGAGGAGCTGAAAATGGTTTTCCAAGCTCACGCCCGGGTCAAGAGATATGAAGTCTCCGACAAGTTCTATAGTTGTAAGATGGAGGAAAATAGTTCTGTCAGTGAGCACATACTCAAAATGTCTGGGTTGCACAACCGCCTGTCCCAGCTGGACATTAACCTCCCGGACGAGGCGGTCATTGATAGAATCCTTCAGTCGCTCCCACCGAGCTACAAGAGCTTTGTGATGAACTACAATATGCAGGGGATGGTGAAAACTATTCCTGAAGTATTTTCAATGCTGAAGTCAGCAGAGGTTGAAATCAAAAAGGAACATCAAGTGTTGATGGTCAATAAAACCACAAAGTTCAAGAATGGCAAGGGTAAGAAGAACTTCAAGAAGGACGGCAAGGATGTTGCCGCGCCCGGTAAGCCAGTTGCCGGGAAGAAGTCAAAGAATGGACCCAAGCCTGAGACTGAGTGCTTTTATTGCAAAGGGAAGGGTCACTGGAAGCGGAACTATCCCAAATACTTAGCGGACAAGAAGGCCGGCAACACTAAAGGTATATGTGATATACATGTAATTGATGTGTACCTTACCAGTGCTCGTTGTAGCTCCTGGGTATTTGATACCGGTGCCGTTGCTCATATTTGTAACTCAAAGCAGGAGCTGCGGAATAAGCGGAGACTGGCGAAGGACGAGGTGACGATGCGCATCGGGAATGGTTCCAAGGTCGATGTGATCGCCGTCGGCACGCTACCTCTACATTTACCCATGGGATTAGTTTTAAACCTGAATAATTGTTATTTAGTGCCAAGTTTGAGCATGAACATTGTATCTGGATCTCGTTTAATACGAGATGGCTACTCATTTAAATCCGAGAATAATGGTTGTTCTATTTATATGAGAGATATGTTTTATGGTCATGCTCCGATGGTCAATGGTTTATTCTTAATGAATCTCGAACGTAATGTTACACATATTCATAGTGTGAATACCAAAAGATGTAAAGTTGATAACGATAGTCCCACATACTTGTGGCACTGCCGCCTTGGTCACATTGGTGTCAAGCGCATGAAGAAGCTCCATGCAGATGGACTTTTAGAGTCTCTCGATTATGAATCATTTGACACATGCGAACCATGCCTCATGGGCAAAATGACCAAGACTCCGTTCTCCGGAACAATGGAGCGAGCAACCAACTTATTGGAAATCATACATACTGATGTGTGCGGTCCAATGAGCGTTGAGGCTCGCGGAGGATATCATTATGTTCTCACTCTCACTGATGACTTGAGTAGATATGGGTATGTCTACTTGATGAAACACAAGTCTGAGACCTTTGAAAAGTTCAAGGAATTTCAGAATGAAGTAGAGAATCAACGTGACCGAAAAATAAAGTTCTTACGATCAGATCGTGGAGGAGAATATTTAAGTCACGAATTTGGTACGCACTTAAGGAAATGTGGAATCGTTTCACAACTCACGCCGCCTGGAACACCTCAGCGTAATGGTGTGTCCGAACGTCGTAATCGCACTCTATTGGATATGGTGCGATCTATGATGTCTCTTACCGATTTACCGCTATCATTTTGGGTATACGCTCTAGAGACAGCTACATTCACTTTAAATAGGGCTCCGTCTAAATCCGTTGAGACGACACCGTATGAATTATGGTTTGGGAAGAAACCTAAGCTGTCGTTTCTAAAAGTTTGGGGATGCGATGCTTATGTCAAGAAACTTCAACCTGAAAAGCTCGAACCCAAGTCGGAGAAATGCGTCTTCATAGGATACCCTAAGGAAACCATTGGGTATACCTTCTACCTTAGATCCGAAGGCAAGATCTTTGTTGCCAAGAGCGGATCCTTTCTGGAAAAAGAGTTTCTCTCGAAAGGAGTAAGTGGGAGGAAAGTAGAACTCGATGAAGTACTACCTCTTGAACCGGAAAGTAGTGCAGCTCAGGAAAATGTTCCTGTGGTGCCTACACCGACTGGAGAGGAAATTAATGATGATGATCAAGGTACTTCGGATCAAGTTGCTACTGAACTTCGTAGGTCCACAAGGACACGTTCCACACCAGAGTGGTATGGCAACCCTGTCCTGGAGATCATGTTGTTAGACAACGGTGAACCTTCGAACTATGAAGAATGGCGGGCCCAGATTCCAACAAGTGGCTTGAAGCCATGCAATCCGAGATAGAATCCATGTATGAAAACAAAGTATGGACTTTGACAGACTTGCCCGATGATCGGTGAGCAATATAAAACAAATGGATCTTTAAGAAGAAGACGGACGCGGATGGTAATGTTACCATCTATAAAGCTCAACTTGTCGCTAAGGGTTATCGGCAAGTTCAAGGGGTTGACTACGATGAGACTTTCTCTCCCGTAGCGAAGCTGAAGTCCGTCCGAATCATGTTAGCAATTGTCGCATACTATGATTATGAGATATGGCAGATGGACGTCAAAACGGCATTCCTTAACGGCTATCTTAAGGAAGAACTGTAGATGATGCAGCCGGAAGGTTTTGTCGATCCTAAGAATGCTAATAAGGTGTGCAAGCTCCAGCGATCCATTTATGGGCTGGTGCAAGCATCTCGGAGTTGGAACATTCGCTTTGATGAGATGATCAAAGCGTTTGGGTTTATGCAGACTTATGGAGAAGCCTGCATTTACAAGAAAGTGAGTGGGAGCTCTATAGCATTTCTCATATTATATGTAGATGACATACTTTTGATGGAAATGATATAGAACTGTTGGACGGCATTAAGGCCTACTTGAATAAGTGTTTTTCAATGAAGGACCTTGGAGAAGCTGCTTACATATTAGGCATCAAGATCTATAGGGATAGATCAAGACGCCTCATAGGTCTTTCACAAAGCACATACCTTGATAAGATATTGAAGAAGTTCAATATGGATCAGTACAAGAAAGGGTTCTTGCCTGTATTGCAAGGTGTGAGATTGAGCTCGGCTCAATGCCCGACCACGGCAGAAGATATAGAAGAGATGAGTGTCATCCCCTATGCATCAGCCATAGGATCTATTATGTATGCCATGATGTGTACCAGACCTGATGTAAGCCTTGCCGTAAGTTTGGTAGGAAAGTACCAAAGTAATCCCGGCAAGGAACACTGGACAGTGGTCAAGAATATCCTGAAGTACCTGAAAAGGACAAAGGACATTTTTCTCGTCTATGAAGGTGACGAAGAGCTCGTCGTAAAGGGTTACGTCGACGCTAGCTTCGACACAGATCTGGATGACTCTAAGTCACAAACTAGATACGTGTATATGTTGAATCATGGAGCAGTAAGCTGGTGCAGTTGCAAGCAGAGCGTCATGGCGGGATCTACACGTGAAGCGGAGTACATGGCAGCCTCAGAGGCAGCGCATGAAGCAATATGGATGAAGGAGTTCATCACCGACCTAGGAGTCATACCCAATGCGTCGGGGCCGATCACTCTCTTCTGTAACAACACTGTAGTTATTGCCCTTGCCAAGGAGCCCAGGTTTCACAAGAAGACCAGGCACATCAAGCGTCGTTTCAACTCCATCCGTGAAAATGTTCAAGATGGAGACATAGATATTTGCAAAGTACATACGAATCTGAATGTCGCAGATCCGTTGACTAAACCTCTTTCGCGAGCAAAACATGATCAACACCAGAACTCTATGGGTGTTCGATTCATCACAATGTAACTAGATTATTGACTCTAGTGCAAGTGGGAGACTGTTGGAAATATGCCCTAGACGCAATAATAAAAGGATTATTATTATATTTCCTTGTTCATGATAATTGTCTTTTATTCATGCTATAATTGTGTTATCCGGAAATCGTAATACATGTGTGAATAAATAGACCATAATATGTCCCTAGTGAGCCTCTAGTTGACTAGCCTGTTGATCAACAGATAGTCATGGTTTCCTGACTATGGACATTGAATGTCATTGATAACGGGATCACATCATTAGGAGAATGATGTGATGGACAAGACCCAATCCTAAGCATAGCACAAGATCGTGTAGTTCATTTGCTAGAGCTTTTCCAGTGTCAAGTATCTTTTCCTTTGACCATGAGATCATGTAACTCCCGGGCACCATAGGAGTGCTTTGGGTGTACCAAACGTCACAACGTAACTGGGTGACTATAAAGGTATACTACGGGTATCTCCGAAAGTGTCTGTTGGGTTGACACGGATCGAGACTGGGATTTGTCACTCCGTATGACGGAGAGGTATCTCTGGCCCACTCGGTAATGCATCATCATAATGAGTGATGGGCAATGTAGTAATTTCAAAAAAAATCCTACCCACATGCAAGATCATGGTGATGCATAGCAACGAGAGGGGAGAATGTGTCCACGTACCCTCATAGACCGAAAGCGGAAGCGTTATGACAACGCGGTTGATGTAGTCGTACGTCTTCACGATCCGACCGATCCAAGTACCGAACGTACGGCACCTCCGAATTCAGCACACGTTCAGCTCGATGACGATCCCCGGACTCCGATCCAGCAGGGTGTCGGGGATGAGTTCCGTCAGCACGACAGCGTGGTGACGATGATGATGTTATACCGACGCAGGGCTTCGCCTAAGCACCGCAACAATATGACTGGGGTGGAATATGGTGGAGGGGGGCACCGCACATGGCTAAGGAACGATCACGAAGATCAACTTGAGTGTCATGGGGTGCCCCCTGCCTCCGTATATAAAGGAGCAAGGGGGAGGGGGCGGCCGGCCAAGGGAGGGCGCGCCAGGGAGGAGTCCTACTCCCACCGGGAGTAGGATCCCTCCTTTCCTAGTCCAACTAGGAGAGGGGAAGGAAGGGAAGGAGAAGGAGAAGGAAGGAGAGGGAGGAAAAGGAGGAAAGTGGGGCCGGCCCCCTAGTCCAATTCGGTTTGGGCTAGGGGGGTCGCGCGCCCTGCCTCCTCTCTTCCACCACTTGGCCCATGAGGCCCATTGCTTCTTCCTCGTATTCCCGTAACTCCCCGGTACCCCCGAAAATACCCGAATCACTCGGAACCTTTCCGAAGTCCGAATATAGTCGTCCAATATATCGATCTTTATGTCTCGACCATTTTGAGACTCCTCGTCATGTCCCCGATCTCATCCGGGACTCCGAACTCCTTCGGTACGTCAAAACTCATAAACTCATAATATAACTGTCATCGAAACCTTAAGCGTGCGGACCCTACGGGTTCGAGAACAATGTAGACATGACCTAGAACTGTTTCCGATCAATAACCAATAGCGGAACCTGGATGCTCATATTGGCTCCTACATATTCTACGAAGATCTTTATCGGTCAAACCGCATAACAGCATACGGTGTTCCCTTTGTCATCGGTATGTTACTTGCCCGAGATTCGATCGTCGGTATCTCAATACCTAGTTCAATCTCGTTACCGGCAAGTCTCTTTACTCATTACGTAATGCATCATTCCGTAACTAACTAATTAGCTACATTGCTTGCAAGGCTTATAGTGATGTGCATTACCGAGAGGGCCCAGAGATACCTCTCCGACAATTGGAGTGACAAATCCTAATCTCGAAATATGCCAACCCAACATGTACCTTCGGAGTCACCTGTAGAGTTCCTTTATAATCACCCAGTTACCTTGTGACGTTTGGTAGCACACAAAGTGTTCTTCCAATAAACAGGAGTTGCATAATCTCATAGTCATAGGAACATGTATAAGTCATGAAGAAAGCAATAGCAACATACTAAACGATCAAGTGCTAAGCTAACAGAATGGGTCAAGTCAATCACATCATTCTTCTAATGATGTGATCCCGTTAATCAAATGACAACTCATGTCTATGGTTAGGAAACTTAACCATCTTTGATTAACGAGCTAGTCAAGTAGAGGCATACTAGTGACACTATGTTTGTCTATGTATTCACACATGTATTATGTTTCTGGTTAATACAATTCTAGTATGAATAATAAACATTTATCATGAAATAAGAAAATAAATAATAACTTTATTATTGCCTCTAGGGCATATTTCCTTCAGTCTCCCACTTGCACTAGAGTCAATAATCTAGTTCACATCGCCATGTGATTTAACACCAATATTCACATCTGAATGTGATTAATACCCATAGTTGACATCGTCATGTGATCAACACCCAAAGGGTTTACTAGAGTCAATAATCTAGTTCACATCGTTATGTGATTAACACCCAAAGAGTACTAAGGTATGATCATGTTTTGCTTGTGAGAGAAGTTTAGTCAACGGGTCTGTTGGGGATATAACTATTTGTGTAAGCCGTCCAGGAGGGGCTGGGTTACGCAAAGAGACTCATCAGAGAGAAGCCCAAGGCCAAACATGAAGATAGCGGTTCAAGATGGACTTAAGGCCCGCTGGGGACTTAAGGCCCGTTGTAGTAAACCGTTGTAATAATATTACTTGTATCATAAGGTAGACTTAACTAGTCACCGAGCCGGACATTGTTTATAAGCCGGCCGGGACTCTATAAGCCGCAGGGCGTCGACCCGTGTATATAAGGGGACGACCCACTGGCGGCTTAGGGCAAGAAACAACTCATCGAGAGCCAGGCATAGCGTATCTCGCTCCCTGGTCATCGAAACATCAATACCAACCCAACTAGACGTAGGCCTTACCTTCACCGTAAGGGGCCGAACTAGTATAAACCCTCTCGTGTCCTTTGTCCCGTTTAACCCCTTCAAGTTTCCTAGTTGCGATGGCTCCACAACTAAGTCCTTTCACGAGGACATCTGACGTGACAATTCCACGACAATTGGCGCCCACCGTGGGGCCCGCGCATGGTGGATTTGAGTTCTTGAAGGGCAACTTCGAAGGGCTCAAGGGATACGTGGTGGGCCGGATGATCAAAAGTCGTCGCGTCAAGATCTACATCGACGACGAAGGATGGGGCCCCGACACTGGCTCAATTGAGTACGGGTACCGGGTCCCCTTTGGAGGGATCCACGTCTTTATCGGCCGGATTGGTGAGCCGGGGCCTGAGCCGGACAACTGCACCGACCTCGTCGAGACGGCTCAGCGTGCGAAACCCGCTCGAGTTCAACCCGGCAGGAAGCATGTCTTTGTGGGATGCGTCCACGGAGAAGAGTTTTCTGAAAGTCTTGAAGATGGTGCTGAGATGGTCGTCCCCTCTGACGGTGATTCGTCCACCGGTTCAACAGATTCTTTGTATCAAGTTCAAGATGGTGCGCTCGGGGGCTGTTTCGATGGCCTTAGTATTCCGGACCTCTGTGAGTCGCCAAATTGGGCAGGAGTCTTTATGGCTGGGACTCAACCCGGAGAAAATTCTACAGCAGCGGCCGCAATCACTTCCGGGTTAGGAACAGCCGGGGAAGGAGGCCCTGTGCGCCCGCCGGCTCAAGTACTGATAGACCTCATGGATAAGCTTACGACCCTGTTAACCGCCACGGTTATCCCTGCGAACAAAGATGAGCATAACGCGGAGGTAGCACGGGTAAGTGAGGAGATAGCTCAGGCCAAAGAGGCCTTAGCAGTTGAGGATACTAGGCTAGCTACGGAGCGGGCAGCTCTCGACGCCCGGGCACAGCGGTTGCGTCAGAGGCTTATCAGCTCACAATGAGTTTAAACGCGTCCAATGAAGTAATGAGGAGGAGACACCAGAAGACTCAATCCCGTTTACCTCCGAATCATGATCCTAGGGTTCTTTTTGCCATACCCGGAGCCGGCCCAAGTAACCCGCCCAATGCTAATCAGTTTATGACACCCGGAGCGGGAGGACCGGCTCAGCGTTAGGAGATGCCACCTCCTCATATGAGCGTGGCACCGCCGCGTTATGTACCAATACCAGAGGGTCATTTTTCCAACCCCATGGAGAATTTAATCGCAGCATCTGCGTGTTTGGCGGCTCTTCCAGTGGATGGCGATGACCCAACAACGGTGGAGACCCGAAGGATCAGGGAACTCGTTCAGACAGCCCTGGCTCAGCAAGAGATCTATTCTTATAATCGGGATAAAGTTCATTCAGCTCCTCCTCCTTGGATGGCACCACCTCGTCAGAACCGGAATCAGAGTTACAACAGGCACATAGGATCTGAAGTTTTGTCACGCAACGTCCAACGCCGTAACCAACGTGGAGGCTCTAACCCGGTGCAAGATCGGGTACGTCGGGAGAAAGAGCGAGCGGCTCAGCTGGCGGCTCAACAGACGACACGTCAGGATATGCCAGAATATCCAACGACTTCTACTGAGATGGGAATAGCCACCAGAGTCGGTGGCTTTTCTTGTTTGGTACCGGCTTTGCGCAATGTGCGCCTGCCCAAAGATTTCAAGGGACCTCAAAAGGTGCCGAATTACACGGCCGACTTACAACCTGAAGCATGGATCAAGAGTTATGAGATGGCCATGGAACTGTTGGAGGTCAGTGACGCGGCAATGGCTAAATACTTCACCATGATGTTAGATGGAATGACCCGGTCTTGGCTAAAAGGTTTACCACCTAATTGCATTGGTTCGTGGGAGAAGTTAAAGGCCCGTTTCATCCGGAACTTCAAGGACACCTGTAAGCAATCTATGACAGTCGTGGACTTGACAAATTGTAAGCAGGGAGAAGGTGAATCTACCACCCATTGGGTATGCCGGGTCAAGGAGATAATTCATTCATCTGATAAGATGGATGCCGGCTCTGCAGCCCTTATAATGGAAAAGAATTGCAGCTTCAAGCCGCTAAGGCAGAAATTGGGGCGCCTTAAATGTGACTGCAAGGATATGGGTACGCTAATGGCGGCTCTGGTCAAATATGCCGATTCTGATAGTACTAAGGATCCCGAGTCTGACGGTGAAAAGACAGGGAAGGGAAACGGAATGACAGTAGAAAGGGCCAACAGCACAACCCGGAGAATCAAAATAGCAATAAGCGTAAAGCGGATGACGACCCGGAACTTGTGGCTAACGTTAATACGCAAGGTAACAATCAGAGGCATAAGGGTAAGTGGCCTCGGTTCGGCGGGTTATACACCTTTCTTCATAGTCTATGGAGTCTAGGCGGCCTTGCTAAGTGATATTCGGCCGTGGGATATAACCCATCTTCGGTTTTTATTATCCTTGAGCCACCGGCTCTTATGATATACATGTTTTTTGACAATGTACATATTATATAAAGTAATAAAGCAGGACCTTCGTCCTTTTTTTCACCCTTGAAAAAGTGTATATGTCCTTTTTGTCAGGTGGCGGAAACAACCAGTAGGGACCGGATCAAATCTGAATCCGGTTTACCTTTGGTCCGGCTTATGATCATATCTGAATCTAGCCATGATCACTTGGGGGCTTCCTGTTCAAACATAGGTCGTATCCGTACCAAAGAGAACATAGCTGTCGATACCCACTTGATCGGCATACTTGCCAAGCCTACTTGGGGGCTTCCTGATCATATTTGAATCACAGCTTAACCCCTTTAGGTCTGACGTGGATCGTATACGAATCAGCGTCATTAAACAAATCCTATGGTCACTTGGGGACTTCCTGTTCAAACATAGGTCGTATTCGAACCAAAGAGAACATATGTGTCGATACCCACTTGATTGGCATCGCCACGCCACTGGGGGCTATATGATCATATCCGAATCTTAGCTTAACCCCTTTGGAATGGTTTACTGATCGTATCCGAATCAGAGGCCTGTAGAAGTACTTTGATTATTCTGATACCTTGTGGAAAGCATTTTAAGGTGTTTTTTGTCTTGCCGGTTTAATATTCGTCACCACGGGTTATTTAAGTACCGGGTGAACATTATATGAGCCGGGAAGATCATTCAAGGATTACAGGATAAGGCAGGCAAAATTTAACACGCCAAGGAAGTAAGGGCCAGAAATATACAATCACAGTGACTTGCGGAAAGCGTTAAGTGATAAGAGCATGCACGAAGGCATGACAAGCATTAAGCAGTTTTCTCTACACTATTACAAGACTCCCTGAGTCTGAATTGATGAAGCATTGCTTTTGGCCAAACACCCGATGATTTACTCCTTCGGAGGGCTTGAGGGCTCCGGGTCATCCTTCCCCGCTTCTCCATCGGCGGTTTTGTCCTGGAAAGTTGATGAGGCCCAATCAATGCCACTCAAAGCTTCAAATTCAGCTTCAGCATCTATTAAACCGGCCGGGTCCACTTCAGGGGCAAAAGTATGCTTACGAGTTGGAGGGATCAGGCTGATTTGATCATATGGAGCGTTTGGGATTCTCCGGTTTTCACTGTCATAAGCCGGTGCATACTTGCTAATATCTGTGTCATTTCCAATAAGAGTCGCCACGGGACGAATGACTTTGACATAGGCGTTGAAATCATGGTCGTCAAAGGCAGTATCGTCCTCTTTCAGACTTGGGTATCCAAGGGCAAGGTCAGCCGGGTCTAGTTTTAGGAGCCATGCTTTAGCCCGACTCAATGCGGCTACGGCTCCGGCTCTTGAGGACGCCCGCCTTAGATCTTGGATCCGCTGAGGAAGAAAAGCGAGGCTCTTCAATACGTCTTGCAGAAGGCGGGGATGTGGAGTTGATAAAGCTACAACGGCCAAAGCGCGTTATGACCCGGTGTACAGCTGCTCCACAAGGGTGTAAACCGCCTTGAGCTTGATGAGCATGTTTTGCTTGAGGTTGGTATTCCTAGGGCCTATAAGGTCAGAAGCATAACAATAAGCCGGAGATAATCATCACAATAAATCCTTGGAAGGTTACAATGTTTAAGGTTTTTTGGAGGGACTTACCGAAGATGGCTGAGACCATTTGGGATATCTGCCGCTTTAAGTCGGACAGTTCGGTTGTTGCCTCTGCAAGAGATGCTTCTGCCATTTCGGCCCGAGTCACTAATGCAACCCTCTCATCAACCCAAGCTTGTTTCTCTGACTCAAAATATTTCTTCTGTTTTTCTTGTTCAGAGATGCTGAATTCAAACTTGGAGTTTGCTTTTTGAGTTTCAAGCACTTGCAGCTTCAGCTGGCTCTTCAGGTCAGCAATCTCCGATTCAAATTGACTTATGGTAGCCTGTATTGGCACGAAATTATGGTAAGGATCATCATAAGGTAACAGTCAAGTCCCAGACACTTTACAAGTAAAGATATTTGGCACTTGGGGGCTAATGTATGCTCAAAGAATTTTTTAACTTATCTGCCAAGCTATATATACTAAAGTCTCAAGCATTTTACAAGTAAAGATACTTGACACTTGGGGACTAATGTGTCAATTCAAAGTTTCATGCTATCACCGGGTTAAATGTATTTACTTTATATCGGACATACTACCAGTAAGTAGGTTTCTACGTCTATAGCATATTCGTTCATAAGCAATAGACTTGGGGGCTGGTATAGTAAGGTTCAGGAAAAGCTAAAGTTATACCTCAGATTTATGCTGTATTTGCTTCACCATGTCAATTTCCAGGTCACGACTATTATGTACTTGGTTCAGATAGCCCGAGACTATATCACCAATGCTTAGGTGAGTATAATCAGTGATGTCCTATTTGGCTTTCCGATGTTGAGCAAACTCCTCCTTGGCAGTACATTGAGCAAGAACAGTAGGCTGGTCCGGCGCAACATATTGGCTTTTCAGAAACTCAACTTCCGGATCAGTCGTCTTGACCGGGCTAGGAATTTCCGGGTTATCAGAATTGTGGACAACGTCTTCTGCAGGCGGGTCAGAGGTTGACATCGGAATATCAAGAGCCGGCTCAGGCGGTGGCTGATGAGTGGAGCCGTCGGGAACGGATGAGTCAATTGCCGCTTCAGGAACCACCGGGTCTTGGGACGGCTTATTCTTCTTTGCCCTCTTGCTAGGTTTCACTTGCAGGCTGTCAATCAAAGTGGAAGGATGAGTATCAACGTACAAATATGGAAAGACTTACAGTAAGAAAGGTTACATTACCGGGAGCTGTTTTAAAAACCGGCATGTTTGATTGCATCGACTCGTCGGAAGACGGAGAAGCACCCTGATAATTGGATTCAGATGAATTGAGAGATTGGCGAATTAGACCCGTCAAAGGAAAAGCAGAATGTAAATCGGAGGTAACCTCAGTTCGACGCTTCCTGGTTACATCAGGTAAGCCGGAGGAGAGTTCGGCGTCTTGAGTGGCCCAAGTTTGCCTCCGGTTCTCAAGCTATTGTTGCTTCAAAAGAAATTGAGGATCTTGGTAAGCTAGAGGATGTGAAAATCTTACTTTCCGGGTCACCCTTCGGAGTTTTTGTGTTGCCAAAGGCTCTGAGTCGGAACAGATTATAGTTACCTCTTCTTCAACTGCTTGACTGTTCCCAGTATCCTCCTGAAAGGATGGAATGTCAGCAAAATAGACACAAAGGAGTTAAGAAGATTAAAGAATTACCTCTTCATCATCCGAAGAAGTATCATCCAATTTGAACTAGTCGTAGGTGTTGGGTTTCTTTTTCTTTGAGGTTCCCGTCTTAGCAGCTTTTCTTTCAGTTTTCTTAGCTGCCCTGGCTTGTTTGGCGGCTTCATGGTCATATTTGACCTTCCAGAAATTGTCATCGACCTGTGGAGAAAGATAAGGAATTATAAATACAAGAGGGCATAACATGTTAAAGAGTATTTTTGAAGATTGATAACTTACTGCAGGGGCCGGGTTCTTCTTGCAGAAGGGCAGTAAGTCGAAGGCATTACTGGTCACAGTACCCTCCTTCAACAGAGATTGGACTGTAGCATCTATAACATCATCTGGTAGATCATCAGGACTTTGACGCATTGGGTCATCCTTTTCGCCTGTGTAGGTGCACATTAAGCCGGAGCGGCGGCTTAATGGTAGTATCCGCCAGGTGACCCAGATTCGAACCAGATTGATACCGTTTAACCCCTTCCCTAGAAGAGCTTTGATCTTCCTGATGGTGGGGTTGAGGGGCAAGCTCTCAACATCGGATAACTTATCTGCCAACAGATGATTAGATTCGAGGCGCAGGGCGCCAAAGCCGGGCAGAGGCTTCTCATCAGCCGGTGATGTATCTTGACAGTAGAACCACGTCTGGTTCCAAGATTTTGGGTGACTCAGCAGCTCAGCATAAGGAAAAAGGCAATCTCTCTGTCGCTGGATTGAGATGTCGCCAAGCTCAAGACTCGGCCCGTTGGCACGTTCATTTTGCCGGTTCATGTAGAAAAGTTCCCTGAACAATAGCAGACTTGGCTCTTCTCCCAGGTACGCCTCGCAGAAGACATGAAAATTGCAAATATTTGACACAGAGTTGGGTCCGATGTCTTGAGGTCTAAGATCAAAGAAATTCAAAACCTCCCTGAAGAATTTTGAACCGGGAGGAGCAAATCCCCGGCTCATGTGATCCGTAAAAACTACTACCTCCCCGTCTTTGGGTTGAGGTATTTCCTCAAATGGGTTAGGGGCACGATAAGACATGACCTCCCTCTTTGGCAGATGGCCGGACTTCACAAACTCGGCAAGTTTGCTTTTTGTCACTATGGATGGAACCCAATTACAAGTCACAGGGGCTTTGGCCGCCTTAGGAGCCATGACGACAGTGGCCTACGACACCATAAGAAAGCTCCGGTTCAATTTTAACCCGGGAGAAATATTTAAAATTATTCAAAGTGGCGGCTTAAAGAAAGGGGCCTAATGCATAAGGGTGATTGTGCAATAAATATTAAGCCACTACAGGTGTCAAAGAGCAGTTAAATATATTCGACAGAGGTAGATTTTTACTTCCGGGTGACACAAACAGGTTTTACAAGTTGCCATTATTATTTTGGATCAAACAGCTGTTCTAAAAAGAAAATCTTCTAGACCTAGAACTAGCACAGATGAAGTTCAAGGGCTCGAACAAGGCTTCGGTGCGACAGAAAGGGATCTACTTGCAATCAAAGTGGGTGCAAAACAACTACCGCATCAGGTTTTTGCCGTTTATAAGATCAAAATGATGGTAGTGAGCAAATCTATGAGGGGTTCCTAATGAGCAACGAAGAACACCGAAGGACTCGAAGGTCCTAATGCGGATCTGAGGAGCAATGAAGAAGAACTCACGGATGAGGAGGAACTGCGGAGGTGGCTGTCGATCTCTTGTCACGGTCAGGTCGATGCAGCGGCCTGAGTCGATGAAGAAGAGGGAGTCGATGGTGATAGCGGCCGAGCTCGAGTGGCAGAGAGGGGGAAGAAGATGACTGGGGGCAAGACCTAGGTCGCCCTATTTATAAGAGAAGATTGACCGAGAGGGCGCGAAAAATGAGGAGATAACATTTATTATCCAGCGGCTCTGGCGCCTCGATTCTCGGGATGGTCAGTAAAGACAGAGATTCGTTGAAGGATTCGACGGAATAGAAAATGAATTAAAGAAAGGATGACGTCACAACGGGTTAAGATGGATCCAGAAGATGACGTCATGGCGGGTTAAAGAAAACCCTCTGAATAGCCAGAAGATTGAAGGTTTATTCTTTAAAAATATTTTTTAGATTGACATGAACAGGTTCAAACCAATCTGGGGCCTAATGTTGGGGATATAACTATTTGTGTAAGCCGCCCAGGAGGGGCCGGGTTACGCAAAGAGACTCATCAGAGAGAAGCCCAAGGCCAAACATGAAGATAGCGGTTCAAGATGGACTTAAGGCCCGCTGGCGACTTAAGGCCCGTTGTAGTAAACCGATGTAATAATATTACTTGTATCATAAGGTATACTTAACTAGTCACCGAGCCGGACATTGTTTATAAGCCGGTCGGGACTCTGTAAGCCACAGGGCGTTGACCCGTGTATATAAGGGGATGACCCGCTGGCGTCTTAGGGCAAGAAACAACTCATCCAGAGCCAGGCATAGCATATCTCGCTCCCTGGTCATTGAAACATCAATACCAACCCAACTAGACGTAGGCCTTACCTTCACCGTAAGGGGCCGAACTAGTATAAACCCTCTCGTGTCCTTTGTCCCGTTTAACCCCTTCAAGCTTCCTAGTTGCGATGGCTCCACAACTAAGTCCTTTCACGAGGACATCTGGTGTGACAATTCCACGACAGGGTCTGTCATATTCAGAGCCGTATGTATTTTGCAAATATTCTATGTCCACAATGCTCTGCACGGAGCTACTCTAGCTGATTGCTCCCACTTTCAATATGTATCCAGATTGAGACTTAGAGTCATCTAGATTGGTGTAAAATCTTGCATCGTTGTAACCTTTTATGACGGGCTCTTTTATCACCTCCATAATCGAGAAACATCTCCTTATTTCTCTAAGGATAATTTGGACCAATGTCCAGTGATCTACTTCAAGATCACTATTGTACTCCCTTGCCAAATTCAGAGCAAGGTATACAATAGGTCTGGTACATAGCATACTTTATAGAAACTATGACTGAGGCATAGGGAATGACTTTCATTCTCTTTTCTATTTTCTGCCGTGGTCGGGATTTGAGTCTTACTCAATTTCACACCTTTGCAACACAGGCAAGAACTCTTTCTTTGACTGTTCCATTTTGAACTATTTCAAAATCTTGACAAGGTATGTACTTATTGAAAAACTTATCAAGCGTCTTGATCTATCTCAATAGATCTTGATGCTCAATATGTAAGTAGCTTTACTGAGGTCTTTTTTTAAGAACTCCTTTCAAATACTCCTTTATGCTTTCCAGAAAAATTCTACATCATTTTTGATCAACAATATGTTACTCACATATATTTATCAGAAAGGCGGTAGTGCTCCCACTCACTTTATTGTAAATACAGGCTTCACCGTAAGTCTGTATAGATCTATATGCTTTGATCAACTTATCAAAGCGTATATTCCAACTCTGAGATGCTTGCACCAGTCCATAGATGGATCGCTGGAGCTTGCACATTTTGTTAGCACCGTTAGGATTGACAAAACTTTCTGGTTGCATCATATACAACTCTTCTTTAAGAAAACCATTAATGAATGCAGTTTTTATATCCATTTGCCAGATTTCATAAAATGTGGCAATTGCTAACATGATTCGGACAGACTTAAGCATCGCTACAGTTGAGAAAATCTCATTGTAGTCAACACCTTGAACTTGTCTAAAAACCTTTCACAACAAGTCGATCTTTGTAGATTGTAACACTATTATCAGTGTCCGTCTTCCTCTTGAAGATCCATTTATTTTCTATTGCTTGCCGATCATCGGGCAACTCCACCAAAGTCCACACTTTGTTCTCATACATGGATCCCATCTCAGATTTCATGGCCTCAAGCCATTTCGCGGAATCTGGGCTCATCATCACTTCCTCATAGTTCATAGGTTCATCATGGTCTAGTAACATGACTTCCAGAACATGATTACCGTACCACCCTGGTGCGGATCTTTACTCTGGAAGACCTACGAGGTTTGGTAGCAACTTGATTTGAAGTTTCATGATCATCATCATTAGCTTCCTAACTAATTGGTGTAGGAATCACTGGAACTGAATTCTGTGATGAACTACTTTCCAATAAGGGAGAAGGTACAATTACCTCGTCAAGTTCTACTTTCCTCCCACTCACTTCTTTCGAGAGAAACTTCTTCTCTAGAAAGGATCCATCTTAGCAAAAAAGATTTTGCCTTCGGATCTGTGATAGAAGGTGTACCCAATAGTTTCCTATGGGTATTCTATGAAGACGCACTTCTCCGATTTGGGTTCGAGCTTATCAGGTTGAAACTTTTTCACATAAGCATCGCAGCCCCAAACTTTAAGAAACGACAGCTTAGGTTTATTGCTAAACCATAGTTCACACAGTGTTGTCTCAATGGATTTAGATGGTGCCCTATTTAACGTGAATGCAGATGTCTCTAATGCATAATCCCAAAATGATAGTGGTAAATCGGTAAGAGACATCGTAGATTGCACCATATCCAATAAAGTGCGGTTACGATGTTTGGACACACCGTTACACTGTGGTGTTCCAGGTGGCATGAGTTTGTGAAACTATTCCACATTATTTTAACCGAAGGCCAAACTCGTAACTCAAATATTCATCTCCACGATCAGATCGCAGAAACTTTATTTACTTGTTACGATGATTTTACACTTCACTCTGAAATTCTTTGAACCTTTCAACTATTTCAGACTTATGTTTCATCAAGTAGATATACTCATATCTACTCAAATCATCTTGTGAGGGTCAGAAAATAATGATACCCGCCATGAGCATTAACACTCATTGGACGGCATACATCGGTATGTATTATTTCCAACAAGTCAGTAGCTCGTTCCATTGTTCCGGAGAACGGAGTTTTAGTCATCTTGCCCAAAAGGCACGGTTCGCAAGCATCAAATGATTCATAACCAAGAGATTCCAAAAATCCGTCTTTATGGAGTTTCTTCATGCGCTTTACACCGATATGACCTAAACGGCAGTGCCACAAATAAGTTGCACTCTCATTATTAACTTTGCATCTTTTGGCATCAATATTATGAATATGTGTATCACTACGATCGAGATCCAACAAACTATTTTCATTGGGTGTATGACCTATCAAAGGTTTTATTCATTTAAACAGAATAACAATTATTCTCTGATTTTAAATGGATAACCGTATTGTAATAAACATGATCAAATCATATTCATGCTCAACGCAAACGCCAAATAACATTTATTTAGGTTTAACACTAATCCCAAAAGTATAGGGAGTGTGCGATGATGATCATATTAATCTTGGAACCACTTCCAACACTCATCGTCACTTCCCCTTCAACTAGTCTCTGTTCATTCTGTAACTCATGTTTCGAGTTACTAATATTTAGCAACCGAGCAAGTATCAAATACTCAGGGGCTACTATAAACACTAGTAAAGTACACATCAATAACATGTATATCAAATATACCCTTGTTCACTTTGCCATCCTTCTTATCCACCAAATATTCAGGGCATTTCCGCTTCTAGTGACCATTTCCTTTGTAGTATAATCACTTAGTTTCAGGCTTTGGTCCAGCTTTGGGCTTCTTCGCGGGACTGAAAACTTGCTTGTCATTCTACTTGAAGTTCCCTTTCTTTCCCTTTTCCCTTTTCTTGAAACTAGTGATCTTGTCAACCATCAACACTTGATGCTCTTTCTTGATTTCTACCTTCGTCGATTTCAACATCACGAAGAGCTCGGGAATCGTTTTCGTCATCCCTTGCATACTGTAGTTCATCACAAAGTTCTACTAACTTGGTGATGGTGACTAGAGAACTCTGTCAATCATTATCTTATCCGGAAGATTAACTCCCACTTGATTCAAGCGATTGTAGTACCCAGACAATCTGAGCACATGCTCACTAGTTGAGCGATTCTCCTCCATCTTTTAGCCATAGAACTTGTTGAAGACTTCATATCTATCAACTCGGGTATTTGCTTGAAATATTAACTTCTACTCCTGGAACATCTCATATGGTCCATGACGTTTAAAACGTCTTTGAAGTCCCGATTTTAAGCCGTTAAGCATGGTGCACTTAACTATCAAGTAGTCATCATAGTGAGCTAGCCAAACGTTTATAACGTCTGCATCTGCTCCTGCAATAGGTATGTCACCTAGAGGTGCATTAAGGACATAATTCTTCTGTGCAGCAATGAGGATAAACCTCAGATCACGGATCCAATCCACATCATTGCTACTAACATCTTTCAACATAATTTTCTCTAGGAACATATGAAAGCAACAATGCAAGCTACTGATCTACAACATAATTTGCAAAATACTACCAGGACTAAGTTCATGATAAATTTAAGTTCAATTAATCATATTACTTAAGAACTCCCACTTAGACAAACATCTCTCTAGTCATCTAAGTGATCACGTGATCCAAATCAACTAAACCATGTTCGATCATCACGTGAGATGGAGTAGTTTCAATGGTGAACATCACTATGTTGATCATATCTACTATATGATTCATGCTCGACCTTTCGGTCTCTGTGTTCCGAGGACATATCTGTATATGCTAGGCTCGTCAAGTTTAACCTGAGTATTTCGCGTGTGCAGCTGTTTTGCACCCGTTGTATTTGAATGTAGAGCCTATCACACCCGATCATCACGTGGTGTCTCAGCGCAAAGAACTTTCACAATGGTGCATACTCAGGGAGAACACTTCTTGATAATTAGTGAGAGATCATCTTAAAATGCTACCGTCAATCAAAGCAAGATAAGATGCATAAAGGATAAACATCACATGCAATCAACATAAGTGATATGATATGGCCATCATCATCTTGTGCTTGTGATCTCCATCTCCGAAGCACCGTCGTGATCACCATCATCACCGGCGCGACACATTGATCTCCATCATAGCATCGTTGTCGTTATGCCATCTATTGCTTCTACGACTATCGCTACCGCTTAGTGATAAAGTAAAGCAATTACAGGGCATTTGCATTTCATACAATAAACGACAACCATATGGCTCCTGCCAGTTGCCGATAACTTCGGTTACAAAACATGATCATCTCATACAATAAACTATAGCATCACGTCTTGACCATATCACATCACAACATGCCCTGCAAAAACAAGTTAGACGTTCTCTACTTTGTTGTTCCAAGTTTTACGTGGCTGCTACGGGCTGAGCAAGAACCGTTCTTACCTACGCATCAAAACCACAATGATAGTTCATCAAGTTAGTGTTGTTTTAACCTTCACAAGGACCGGGCGTAGCCACACTCGGTTGAACTAAAGTTGGAGAAACAGACGCCCGCTAGTCACCTATGCACGAAGCACGGCGGTAAAACCAGTCCCGCATAAGCGTACGCGTAATGTCGGTCCGGGCTGCTTCATCCAACAATACCGCTGAACCAAAGTATGACATGCTGGTAAGAAGTATGACTTGTATCGCCCACAACTCACTTGTGTTCTACTCGTGCAAATAACATAAACGCATAAAACCTAGGCTCGGATGCCACTGATGGGGAACATAGTAATTTCAAAAAAAATTCCTACGCACATGCAAGATCATGGTGATGCATAGCAACGAGAGGGGAGAGTGTGTCCACGTACCCTCATAGACCGAAAGCGGAAGCGTTATGACAACGCGGTTGATGCAGTCGTACGTCTTCACGATCCGACCGATCCAAGTACCGAACGTACGGCACCTCCGAATTCAGCACACATTCAGCTCGATGACGATCCCCGGACTCCGATCCAGCAGGGTGTCGGGGATGAGTTCCGTCAGCACGACGGCGTGGTGACGCTGATGATGTTCTACCGACGCAGAGCTTCGCCTAAGCACCGCAACGATATGACCGAGGTGGAATATGGTGGAGGGGGGCACCGCACACGGCTAAGGAACGATCACGAAGATCAACTTGTGTGTCATGGGGTGCCCCCCCTGCCTCCGTATACAAAGGAGCAAGGGGGAGGGGGCGGCCGGCCAAGGGAGGGCGCGCCAGGGAGGAGTCCTACTCCCACCGGGAGTAGGATCCCTCCTTTCCTAGTCCAACTAGGAGAGGGGAAGGAAGGGAAGGAGAAGGAGAAGGAAGAAGAGGGAGGAAAAGGAGGAAAGTGGGGCCGGCCCCCTAGTCCAATTCGGTTTGGGCTAGGGGGGTCGTGCGCCCTGCCTCCTCTCTTCCACCACTTGGCCCATGAGGCCCATTGCTTCTTCCTCGTATTCCCGTAACTCCCCGGTACCCCCGAAAATACCCGAATCACTCGGAACCTTTCCGAAGTCCGAATATAGTCGTCCAATATATCGATCTTTACTTCTCGACCATTTCGAGACTCCTCGTCATGTCCCCGATCTCATCCGTGACTCCGAACTCCTTCGGTACATCAAAACTCATAAACTCATAATATAATTGTCATCGAAACCTTAAGCGTGCGGACCCTACGGGTTCGAGAACAATGTAGACATGACCTAGAACTGTTTCTGATCAATAACCAATAGCGGAACCTGGATGCTCATATTGGCTCCTACATATTCTATGAAGATCTTTATCGGTCAAACCGCATAACCGCATAAGTTGTTCCCTTTGTCATCGGTATGTTACTTGCCCGAGATTCGATCGTCGGTATCTCAATACCTAGTTCAATCTCGTTACCGGCAAGTCTATTTACTCATTATGTAATGCATCATTCCGTAACTAACTCATTAGCTACATTGCTTGCAAGGCTTATAGTGATGTTCATTACCGAGAGGGCCCAGAGATACCTCTCCGACAATCGGAGTGACAAATCCTAATCTCGAAATACGCCAACCCAACATGTACCTTCGGAGACACCTGTAGAGCTCCTTTATAATCACCCAGTTACGTTGTGACGTTTGGTAGCACAAAAGTGTTCTTCCGGTAAACAGGAGTTGCATAATCTCATAGTCATAGGAACATGTATAAGTCATGAAGAAAGCAATAGCAACATACTAAACGATCAAGTGCTAAGCTAACGGAATGGGTCAAGTCAATCACATCATTCTTCTAATGATGTGATCCCGTTAATCAAATGACAACTCATGTCTATGGTTAGGAAACTTAACCATCTTTGATTAACGAGCTAGTCAAGTAGAGGCATACTAGTGACACTATGTTTGTCTATGTATTCACACATGTATTATGTTTCCAGTTAATACAATTCTAGCATGAATAATAAACATTTATCATGAAATAAGGAAATAAATAATAACTTTATTATTGCCTCTAGGGCATATTTCCTTCAATGAGCTCAAAGTGACCCAGTGTCTGGTCATGGGATCATGCATTACGGTACGAGTAAAGTGACTTGCCGGTAACGAGATTGAACGAGGTATTGGGATACCGACGATCGAATCTCGGGCAAGTAACATACCGATTGACAAAGGGAATTGTATACGGGGTTGCCTGAATCCTCGACATCGTGGTTCATCTGATGAGATCATCGAGGAGCATGTGGGAGCCAACATGGGTATCCAGATCCCGCTGTTGGTTATTGACCGGAGAGCCGTCTCGGGTCATGTCTACGTGTGTCCCGAACCCGTAGGGTCTACACACTTAAGGTTCGGTGACGCTAGGGTTGTAGAGATATTTGTATGCAGCAAACCGAAAGTTGTTCGGAGTCCTGAATAAGATCCCGGACGTCACAAGGAGTTCCGGAATGGTCCGGAGGTAAATAATTATATATGGGAAGTCGAGTTTCGACCATCGGGAAAGTTTTGGGGGTCACGGTATTGTACCGGGACCACGGAAGGGTCCCGGGGGTCCACCGGGTGGGGCCACCCATCCCGAAGGGCCCCATGGGCTGAAGTGCGAGGGAAACCAGACCATGGTGGGCTGGTGCGCCCCCCCCCCTTGGGCCCCCTGCGCCTAGGGTTGGGAACCCTAGGGGAGGGGGCGCCTCCACTTGCCTTGGGGGGCACGGCACCCCGCTTGGCCGCCGCCCCCCTGGGGACCCTATATATAGAGGGGGGGTGAGGGCAGCCGCACCCTTGCACTTGCGCCTCCCTTCCCCCTTGCTACATCTCTCCCTCCCGCAGACGCTTGGCGAAGCCTTGCCGAGATCCCTGCTGCATCCACCACCACGCCGTCGTGCTGCTGGATCTTCATCAACCTCTCCTTCCCCCTTGCTGGATCAAGAAGGAGGAGACGTCACGCTGACCGTACGTGTGTTGAACGCGGAGGTGTCGTCCGTTCGGCACTAGGATCTCTGGTGATTTGGATCACGACGAGTACGACTCCCTCAACCCCGTTCCCTTGAACGCTTTCGCTCGATCTACAAGGGTATGTAGATGCACTCCTCTCTCTCGTTGCTAGATGAACTCATAGATTGATCGGTGAAACCGTAATTATTATTTTTTTGCAACGTTCCCCAACACTTACCACACACAATCTAAACATGTAGTGCCAGCTAGTTAAACAAATGACAGTTCATCCTAACTACTATCAAATAACATAACAAATTATTAAGAGCCATTGGCTAAATAAGGGATAATTCATCGGTGTTGCTGCTACCAGATCTTCCTCTTCATCTGCCTCTTCTTCTACTACTACTTCTGCTGCTTCTTCTTCTTATTCTCTTCTTCAAATCTTGCACTGACCTCTGTTAAGCCACATTGCCTCTGCCCACTCCAACCTTTTATTATTCCAAGCGTCATTGTGAAATGCCTTCACACCACGGTCGGAACTAACAACATCGTCAGGCTCGACCTCTTCCTCCTCGGGCACGTGTTCATCAAAGCCCCACTGGAGGATCCAGTTATGCAGAATGCAACAAGTAAGAATAAGCTTAACCTGAGTGGAGTATGGGTGAAATGGCTTATGATTCAGGATCTTAAACCTATTCTTCATAGCTCCAAATGCCCTCTCAACAGTAACTCTAAGGCTGGAGTGTCTGAAATTAAACAGCTCATGTGCAGTCCTAGGATAGTTCCTATCAGAGAACTCGTTGAGATGGTACCTGGTTTTCCTGACGGGTGGAAAAATACCGGGCCGACATGCATAGCCAGCATGTCCAAGGTAGAACTTGCCGTCGGGGATGTTGATCCCATCAGGTCGGCTCATAGCCAGCACATATGTGAACTTCAGATCAAAGTCAACAGCAGCAAGCACATTCTGGCTTGTGTAGTGCTTCCTCCCCCTGTATGCTGCAGACTATGACCTAGGAACTCTGGCAGTGACATGAGTACCATCTATTGCCCCAATGCAACCCTGAAAATGGCATCACAAGCCTGTGTTAGTGCTCAACTTGAACAATACAAGCATATCAAGCCATGAAAAGTGTATATTGTTAATGCTCACCTTGAAGTATGGATACCATCTTGGGCTTCCGCGAATCTTGGGTGGGGTCTGGCCAGATGGTCTCCTGATCATCTCTCCACTAAGCTCCCAAACAGCAAAAAAACTGCTTGAAGTACCTAGAGATGGTATCCATTGATCTCCTGAACATGTTGTGAATGATCCTAAACCTCCGGTTATGGCCAACAACATGGAGGAACATGGCCACTTGCTCTTCCACACTGGTGTTGATGTTATCTTATAGCAATCCCCTGCTCCTGAAGGTCTCAACAAGCCTGGCAAATGATGCTCTTTTGATTCGAAGCATCCACAGAGCCTCGACGTCATTGTAGTTGTAGACGTAGTTCAGATTTTGGATCTTCTCATGTTCGCGGATAAACATGGGACCATAGCGGATCAAAGGTCTTCCAGCACGACGAACAGCTCTCTGGTGCATGAACATGACCCATGCCTGAATCACACTTATCAGTGATGCTGCCTGAGTTATCAGCGTCATCCGTGCGTCCATAAGCTAGTCGTCATCGACGGTTCGTTCAGTGGAAAATCGATCCTACACCTTGCCTAACGGCCTAACCACCGACCTAACAAAGAGGGGAGGGGGTGCTGCTTACCAGCATCGGAGACGAGGACGGCGTAGGGGGAGCCATGGCACAGACAAGGTCAACCAGACGGTGGCCAACAGCAAGGGGAGCACCAGATCCGCCGCAAACGTCGCCGCCTCTTCCGCCGCCGCCGCCTCTAGCGCAGATCTGAAATCGCAGCCCCGCCGGTGGTGAGGTAGTAGGGAAGAAATGGGAGCAGGGAAGAAAGTGGCTATGGGTGAGCGAGTAGAAAGGGGGTGAGGCTAAATTTGGCACTGGGACGACGCGCCAGATTTCCCATCTCCCGCCATCCCCCTCGCCCTCGCGTCGCACCCGCCCGTGCGACCTAGCGCCGCGCTCAGCCTGGCTCGCGAGAAACTATCGATCCGAGCGTTTCTAGTGAGCCAGGCTCTGGGCTGCTTTGAGAAACGTGCGATGTAAGCCCAATAGTGAAACCAGGCAACCAATCAGGTATCTTCCTTCCCGCGCGGGTCTGGTTGGACTCAATGCGGGCAACCAAACACGCCCGTAAGCGTAGTCTGAATGTTGCTGCTCACTTTATGGCTCAGCCATGTCGCACGTCGCGGCGTACTGCTACCTGGCTAGGCTCAGGACCGATTTTTTTTTTTTAAACTGGCTCAGGACCGGTTGATTTGTGTAATCTCTGTCAAAACGAGTGTAGCTCTATTGCTTAATTAATATATACACTAGTTGAACCGCAAAAAAGAGGGCCACAGAGATATAAATAAGAAAGCCACGGACTATCCGCCTGTTTGATCAATTCAAACCGGGACTACTCATTTTGCTTCTTTTATTTCGAGTTTTTTTGAGGGATTTTCGAGTCTACTACTCATTTTGCTACAACGCAGAATTTCGGGAGGAACCAAATCATACCTATTCCTGCTCAGCATTGGGCCCTTCACCGAAAATGGTGAGCAGGCTATAGGGCCCTGACCCCAAGTGCCTCTGCCTGCTAGTAGTGTTTTATAGCGAGAATTATGCGAGGCTCTTATATACCCCTCAAAAATCCCTCAGAAAGAAAACACCCCTAAAAAAAAGTGAGGCTCCTCTGCTGGACAAAGTTGCTGAAATCTTTGCAATCATCTGTGTCTTTCACGGTCAAGAAGAAATCAAAACTGCATACGTAGGTTGCTGGGAACTAAAAGAAAGTATGCATATTCTAATATTCCTCCATCATTGGCAATGAGTTGCAGTTGCACCAGAGCAGAGAAGATGCATTACTGTTCGAGCTGTTTTGTTGGTATGCAAATACTAGGGGCCAACAGTGGATCCGGACACCAGTGGTACACTACAAAACACCCGGGTTTTGTGTGTCATGCACGCTGATGATTGTTCATCTAATAAATCAATGAATAAATAAAAAATGGTGTTGCTACCCATCTTCCTGGTTGCTGCCGCGGATTAGATTGGCCCCATTCACCAAACGACAAATTGAGCAGCCAGCTTAAATTTAAGAGGTGTGAATATGTGCACTGAACCTGCCATAGTAGATACTTTGCTGGAACCTGCCACAGTATATGATAGTGCTAACATATGGAGGACTAGGTGTACAGTGCAGGTACAGTAATATTGACAATTGGAAGAGTTGTTTTTTGAGTTTGTCCCGATTGACATTTTGCACCGCACACAAGAAGCTCCATTCTCAACAACACTCTAGCAATATGGTCAAACAAACTCTCTTTAACTTATTTTTTTTTAACACCAGTACAGACGCAAGCACTCGCACATACGCGCATGCACTCATCCTGATAAATGCACACACGCACACCTTACCCCATGAGCACCTCCGAGAAACTGAACCGACATATCATCTTGAAAATTACAAAGTCACCGTAGGCGCCTCGTCGTCGACGGGAACGTCTCCTCCCACTAAAAACGCATACTGAAAGTGCATCGCCGGAAATCCTCCCACTGAATGCGAGCGCCAGGACTTGAACCCTGGTGGGCTGGGGATATAACTATCCCTCTAACCATCCAACTACAAGTTGGTTCGCAACTCTACTTAACTTATCTAGTAGGCCCAAAGTTGTACTAGTGAAAAGAATGGGCATCATGGTTGGACAAAATTTGTGTTCTGACCTTTTCTGCAAATTATGAATTGACCTTGTTCTGAAAAGACTTTTGTATTTAATCTCTTTTGGTCAGGCCAACATCTTTGGCGTCTGGTTTACATGGTAGACGCCACGGTGTATGGTGTTTTGCCCTGGCCCACACTTGCCTAGTTGGCGCTTATGTGGCGACGCGGAGACGCCATCCGTCTTGGCGTTTGGGGAGAACGCCATAGCTCTTGGCGTTTGGTCCTAATCCGTCAGTTGAACCCAAAAAAGCTGCATACACCATTAGTGGAGTTGCTTCTATAAATAATTCTATCTCCCGTAATTAGTGGCTTTTCTTTTTTTTTTTAGAACGGAGGCTCCAGAAGAGCCCAGCATTGAATTAACAAAGCCATCAACCAGTCAGGATTACAACGAACAAAACAAAGTAAATTAAGAACAGAACAGCAAGCCGATACATAGTGTTGTGTAAAAGCTATCAGGCTACTACAAACTACTAGCAAAGATATGGAAACTAAAGCACAGGTCCAGCTAGAAGTCAAAGAAGCCCTCCACAGCGAGGAGGACACCACACAGGGCACCAGCAAAGCTTGGAAGGAAACAAACAATAGTTGGAGGAGCTCCGTTGTCAGCTTCATGGTCTCTGGTCGTCGATGTCGCCCTCCTCCACCTTAGAAAGGGGCTCCCTGCCCCCTCGCCCTGGCACGAAGGGCGCCGATCCGTCGAAAGGTGGAGACGCCCACCCGAGGGCTAAAGAGCGACCGACGTCGTTGCCAACCGGAAGATCACACCAAGACACTACCGCCAAACTACTTGGAGCTCATCCAAGGAAAGCATCGGCAATACATGATATCTGCACACGAGGAGAAGCAAACTACACGGCAAGGCTGCTGAAGACCGAGCAACCCCCAACCGGAACAAGCACACTTCCCCCAAAGCTCACCAAAGACGGCACCCCCTTGAGGGTGACGGCGCCCACGGCGTCGTTGCCGCCCAATCCCGAGGGATTTGGGTTTTCACCTGGTCCACGAGCAACACGGGAGGAAGAGAAGGGGAAAAGAGGGATTTTTACCAGCGCCTACAGGTAGGGGACGACGCCCATGGGCGTCGCCGCCGGCAGGCCGGCATAGCCAGCAACGGATTTCTCCGGTCCCCTCTCCCAACCCCCACCTCAAGAGGAGACACGGCTACGATGCCCGGAGGCCGCCAGAGAACGGGTCTGAGACAAGGGTGACAAGAGGTTGAAGAGGAAGAAGCCTTCAGATCTGATGCGGGTGCCTCGAAGCCACCGCGCACCACAGCCATCGCCTGCCGTCACCGCGCCGCCCGCACGACCAAGATGGGCGGTGAGCACCCGCTGCCGCCGTTTGCTGAGGACGACGCAGCACCACCGCCCGAGGTCGCCACCTTGGCTCCGAGATCCTCCACAGGGGCGGAGCGACCAGATCCTCGCCGCCACCATCCACGACAGTCGCGCGGTGTTCCGGCGACCCCCTCCGGCAGCGACGAGGGAGAGGAAAAGGGGGGGGGGGCCAGCGGCGGTCTAGAGTTTGAGCCGCCGGGGTCGCCCCTACGGGAGCGACGCGGGGGCCTGGAGGGTGATATGCATCATTAGTGGCTTTCCTGATCGCCCAGCCCATGCTAGAGCATGTGTGATTACCTCGCCCCGATTTGGTATCATGCACGCAAATAAGGAGAATAAAATCAAGAGATCACACAAAATATCTGCCTTGAATAAAGGGATTACAATTACAGTATCCCTTTGCGTGGGTTTGTAAGGGCATCTGCAACAGTAATCCATAAATAAAATACTCCTTTGTGTGGGTTCTGCAACGGTAACCCATAAATTTACTCCCGCGTCCATTCACGCGCAGGGGGACCAGTCCACAGATACAGATGCGGGAGGACGCCATCCAACGCTAGGCGCATACATTTTGACAATTACTCGAACAACCGGACGAAATTCGTTCAAACACGACCGGATTTCATATAAATACGGTGGAATTTCATATAAACATGACATATTTCATTACATTTATATCAACTCAACAGAGCTTGTCCGGTTAGATATAATTACCTAATCTAAATGGTTGTCGACGCCCGTTCCTCGTGTCAGCCCATCTCAGAGAGCTTTGGCGGGGGTTGTCAGGGTTATGATCCTGACAATGGGTACTAGGGGTATGAATAAGGGGCAGAGACTAGCTATGGCATAGGTGTAACACTCGGTGTTTAACAAGTTCAGACCGTTCACTCGATGGAGGTAAAAGCCCTACGTCCCGTGCCCTAAGGCTTGCTTTGATTTGATGGATATGATTACAAGGGTTGAACGTGCCTGGCTATGGAGAGGGGAGCGGCTTATATAGAGTGCGCTGCAGCCCCGTGTCTCCCACGCCACCGGGGCAATTAATGCCACTGAACGAGACAGTTAGTAGTGTAATGAGCCTCTACTACAGCAGTTACAGGTAACGGTATCTATAACTTTATTTAGTGGATGGCATAGCATTCTTCGACCGTTGCAGCTCCCACGACGCCTCCGTGTCCGGTACGTCCGAGTGGTAGTTCGTCCACCGAGTGACATGTGGTTGTTCGAGTGTTGCAGAGCCGTCCGAGTGATCCTCTTGATGTATCATCCGAATGTTGACATGGTCCAGAGACCTACCTATGACGGTGATGAGCCCCCTGTGGGTCCCGGATGATGGGCTCTTGACCCTACCCGTAATAGGTGACCACATCAGGGGAGGAATCCATGGTGAGACTGGTGTGGAGAGGGATTGGAGGCAATGACTGCGGCTATAGCCGCGACAACAGTTTATATAGCAATGGCGCGCGACATAGGGGCGGAGGAGATGCCTCAGCAACCGCGTGCCATCAATGTGGGCGGCAGGCGGACGGACGGGCCGCCGTCATGTCATTTGAACACGGAGCAGTCGCTTGCACCGGGAAGCGGCGCGGGCGACGCTCTTTCGGCCGGCCCACCGCTTCAATGATGGTGCCAGTGAGTGGTCGCGTCCGCTCTAGTCCAGCATAAATGTGGACACTGACACTCTGGATCGGCGCCAACTGTTTCGAGTGGGAAGCGCGCACGGGCGAGGGAGGAGGGTTTGGGTGGGCCAAGACGGTCATAAGTGGGCGTGACAGCGGTGCGGACTCCCGCAAAGCTCCCATATGTTCTGTCTCCGGTTTGCGGAAGAAAACACGTCCGGACCACGCCACAGACCGATACAGGACTGCATTGGATGGCTTCCTCGGTCCGGATAGCGCCGTCCGGACATTTAGGGGAGGTTTGATGGTCAGCGTTAGAGATGCCCTTAGTCCGCTAACAACAATAGATATTCCATAAAAGTAAATCGTCCATGTGATTAATTAATTAAAAATCGAATTGCCACACTAATTTCCTAGAAATCTGGTCCTTCTCACCCTCACGCCTCACACGAAGTCTTCCATCGAGAAAATATTTATTGTCATTGGTTGCATTTAGGTGCCGGTTAATTCGTTTTGCAACGATGGTCAGCGGGCTTTTAATTACGTGAGTTAATCAAGAAAATTATTTGCAGAAGCAACTCCACTAAGGATGCATTTAAGTGAAGGACTGGGGCCAAACGCCAAGAGCTATGGTGTTTCCTCCAAACGCCAAGATTGATGGCGTCACCGCGTCGCCACATCAGCACCAACTAGGCAATTGTGGGCGAGGGCCAAACGCCATGAACCGTCACGTCTGTTGTGCAAACCAGACGCCAGGGACGTTGGGGTGACAAAAAAGATCGGATACAAAAATATTTTCAAAACAAGGTCAATTCGTGATTAAATTTGCAAAAAATCAGAACAGACATTTTGTCCTCATGGTTCGAGAACAAAACAGACCCGGCTCTTTCCTGGAAATCTCCCACGGCTTATTAGCCACCGGCCCATGTGGATGGATGCGGCCAAAATTGTGGCATAAACCTTGTGTCCTTCCGTGGAGAGTACCCAAACAGCATACGAAGTACGAGGGCCATGTGGAAGGTAGCCACCCTCAACCTTGCTTTAATAAAAAATCCAACCTACCACACCAATTGGCTATGCTCATGCTCTTGGAATTGTAGCTTCGCACTGCGCACTTGCGGCGGAGGAAGGAATTCGACGGATAAGAATTGTTAATCTCGAAGCAACTAATGTAAGTACAATTTCGAAGGTATCACGGCATTTGGAGATTGGCGCAATCGCTTGTGTTGGCGACATCTGGAGATTCATGTGTACACCCCGCCGCACACGCATGTAACAGATGTTCAGAGAACGGCGACACTGAAGATAAACAAACGGCCGCAGGACCATCTCCGCGGCGTCCTAAGCTTCTCGTCAATCAGAGCAGTGCGGATGGAAGGATGGATGATTTAGTACAGGCGAAAACATGCAGCAAACATCACAGATCAACAGATATAGATGATCTTTCCGATGGAGAATTAATAACTATTGTAAACCGTGCTTTTCACCTAGAAAATGTGTAGACAAATCTCGTTGGCCGTCGCTGTTGATGTCACTCCGAAAGAGATGTTGCTATGCCTCTACGCAATCTCAATCTTCTAGTACTGATTATCCAGCGTCAAGCCATCAACACACCGCCTTGTGTCCAATGTCAATCGAGGAGTACTGCAAAGCATGAGCCGTCAAAATCCGTAAGCCCACTGGTGCCGGGCTCATGGCTCGAAAAAGCTCTGCACCATCATGGATCCACCGATGAATCATTTCTTTAGCACAAGTTTCATTGCCAGAGGCCCTGATCCGACTCACCCGGTGAAAAGTCTTATGCAAATAGGCAGTAGTAGGATCAGCCGAAAAGACCATTCTCTTATACAATTCCACGCTAGCGTTTTCGCTGTCACCGGAAAGGAGGATGAAACAAATCCATGATGGACGCACCAACCAGCCTTAGTGGGCGTGACACAGCGATGATCCGGACGCAATCTTTCCTGAGCTGTTCCCTCTATCCGTATCCAATATGACAACAGGTTAGCAGGGTAGATTAGGATAGAGCGGCTTTAGGTCAGGTTTATGATAGTCTGTCCAGCGAGGCGCTTATTTGTGCGGCAAGCACGTCATCTGAGTTTAGGTACCATTTTGTTTTGACAGGGCCAGTAAGAAATTATCTTACTATTTGACCTGGAAAAAAAAACAGCTTTTCAATCGAAACGAATGCAAGCATTGCGCAACTTGACCGATTCTGTGGGAAAGGAGCCAGCGGAGGTTGTAGCTTTTCGGTCTCTTAAATCGTCTGCTGCGTTAACAATCTGCATTCATTCACAAAAATAAAAACCACTTAAATTCGATCAAGCAATGAATGGCAGCGCAGAACACTCCGGCCCTTAGAATTTGCTTGCATAGAAAGATGTAAAATTAAAGCGCACCCAAACAAATGTGGTCAGACAATGAAGCCAGGCAGCAGCGTGCATTGCATACATGCATACATATGGCGTCTGAATTCGAGTTGGCTGGGCAATGGCACTGTAGCAGGACCAGCACGAAGCACATACACGGCACAGACGATCTGTCTGTCCATCGGAGATGCGCTGTCCGGCGATGGATCGGACGGACGGTCTCGGCGGGGCAGGACAGCGACCCCGCGCAAAACCAGCCGCAAATCGCAATTATCTGTCGACTGCGCGCGAGGGTACGTACGTAGGTGCGGTGGCGTCGCCGCTCCAGCTCCATTATTGTGCTGCTGCAGCTGCTACGGCACATGTCCGTGGGTACGAGCAAGTGTACGCATGCCACGTCCATGTGTCCGACGCGTAGGTTGATAGATCGATACAGTGTCCCCTTGACCGTTGGGCTTTATGATAACCTAAACCTTACTACCTCCGTCCGGGTTTATTGATTCTCATTATATTTCGTGCCAAATTTTGACCATAGATTAAACTAATAAAATGTTCACGTATGTCATCAAACATTATATTTTTTGAAAACTATGTTCAAATACGAATCCAATGAGATAATTTTTCTTGACATGCATTAACATTTTGTTAGTTAAATCTTTAATCAAAATTTGGCACAAACTATAAAGAAGACCTATAAACCAGGACGAAGGTAGTACTTACTTGCTTGTCACGCCCGGGGCTTGCTTAAACTTCCTAGGTAATCATGGCGATCGATCTATGGTCATTGGATTCCCTTTTTTGAGTTTGAATTTATGTAAGTATTTGAGCGGCCAGGAGGGAGGGAGAATGATCTTGTCTGGATCTCATGCGGGCATTGACCGGTTCTGCATGCATGTGCATCCTCACAGCATCTACAGTCACGCGTCTCGAACCCGATTCAACTGTCTGGACGGACAGTCCGATCACAAAAATTCGACTCAGACGGGCACCTCAAACACCAAAGAATCACTTACAAGCGGGCCCTTTTTGTCAGAAGTTGGATTAAATCATCCCAAAATTGATCATTAGTGTTTATTGAAAATATTAGCAAGGAAACTGATAGATTTTTTGGGGTGCCCAAGAAATGTGACGGCAAATGTGGATTTGAACTTAAAATGTGGTAGCTTTTTGCAATTCACTTTGTCAGAAGCTTATCGTTTCTGGACGACCCGGTTATTTAAGCCGGTCAACTAGCTCGTCACGCGGCGTGGTGGGACTAATGCGGATGTGAAAATATTAAGTATAAGCAAATTTCGATGTGCTTTGACAGCCCCACTGGCCAAACACAGATGTGATGATTGTCACGCATGGCCCTGCATGTAATAGCTATTTTGGAAATAAGGTATGGCTGTAACGAAAATCCATTTCTGCACCCGAGCCGACGAAAAAATCAAAACAAATACTAGGAAAAATAAAAATAAAAATCCAATTTTTTTATGTGCATAGACAATTTGATGTGTGAGGTCTGCTTCAATTTTCAAATCATTTGGACATCTAAAGAGTTCTCGACAAAAAAGACAAATTGAGGGTTTATATAAAAGTTTACTGCTCATGTACTGTTTTGGCCCGATTTGTCCTTTTTGCTGAGAGCTGCTCAGATGTCCAAATAACTTGAAATTTGGAGCGGGCCTCGCGCATCAAATTTTCTACTGCACAATTTTTTTTGTATTTTTTGATTATTTTTTTAAAAAAATATGAATTTTTTCTAACCGGGTGCAGATGAGACTGGATACCGAAACGCACTACCCATGGCTTAAAATGGTAAAATGTGAGGTCCACTCTATCACTATCCATGGGCGCGTCCGTGAACGTACGAGGGCCTAAATTTACAGGTCCAGCTGTTGATGCTCTCAATCAACGGTCATGTTGGCCTGTGTGTTCGGCCGCTTTATCTGAGGTACTCCTACATGTTGTGCGTTGCGTTGCATGTTGTGTGTTGTGCGGTTCCCAAAGTTGTACCAGCTCGGTAGAATCGCACATGCAGGCCACACTAGCTCGGGGCCTGTCTCATCGGCCGAGCAACGCGATACTGGAGCAGGTGAATTGCTCTGGCATTCCAACAAGTTTTGATGCTTTCACCACTGGTGAGGATCCCGATGCGAGAGTTACACAGGGTCCTGGCGCTGTCAGGGCACTGACCCCTCTTCCGCGCCAGCTTTTTTCACTTTCTACCCATGCGCAGCGCAGCGCGGGCCCGTCAGCCCGTGACCTTTCTCCTCCTCGTTTTACTGCCGACCGCATGCCAATGAAAGGGTGCTTGGATACAAGGGACTATTTTTAGTCTGACTAAAAATAGTCTCTTTTAAAGGCTAAAGTTCCAAGCACCCCTGACTAAAGAGAGGCTAAGACTAGTCTTGAGGCTAAAAATTTTTAGTCATGGGAAACCTACTGAAATATGTATTAGCTCTCTCTCTCCTCATTTAATTCCTCTCCTTAGTTCTGGATTGGAGGGTTTGGAGGATAATAAATGTTCAATAACTAGATTTTAGTCTCTTTAGTATTTGGATCCAAGTATGGGTGAGACTAGCAAGTTTTAGTCCCACTACTTTTAGTCATGGGACTAAAACGTATCCAAGCATGCTCTGAGGCCAACTCCACCGCACGACCCCATTTTGTCCGAGCGCGTCCGTTTGAGGTAAAACGAACAAAGCAGACGACCCAGCGGCAGACCTCATTTTACTTTTTTGTCCGTTTCGTGTCCGTTTCACCCCATCTCTGGATCAAAATTGCTCTCGTTTTGGGACCGAAGCGAACACAGATGAACACTCTCTTGCCACTCCTCGTCCGCCTCGGTCCGCTTGCATGTGCAGTGTGGCCCGCATGTCATACAAATAAAAAGGAATTATCTGCCCATTCATCCCCTCTCTCCTCCTTTTTCTCTTTTTCTTCGGCCATAGATGCCCGCTACGTGCTGCCGCTGGCCTACACGACGAGCTCCGGCAAGGCAGGAGCACCGGGCGCAAGCTAGGGCGGTGAGCCCAGAGCGGCACGGGCGGGGCGAGCAGGGGCCGACGACGGCAACGCCGCACACGGCGAGCGCGCGCGGGCGCTGGTGGTTGCAGCACCGACCCGGCCAGGTAGGCGCTTGGTGGTTGGGCGGCTGCAGTGGCGGGAGGGGCGGCCGACTCCTCAGGCCAACAGGGCGCGGCAGCTCCACGGCGTACCGGCAGCTCCACCGCACGACCTCAGGCCAACAGGGCGCGGGATGGCCAGAGCGCGGGCCGGCGCGGCCACCGCGGGACGGCCAGGGCGCGGGCGCGGCCACCGCCGGCGCCGGGCGGCCAGGGCGCGGCCACCGCGGGCTCCGGGCGGCCAGGGCGCGGCCACCGCGGGCGCCGCGGGCTCCAGGGCACGGGGCGAGCGGCGGACACGTCGGGGAGCGCCGGGCGACCGGGCGGTGGCGGAGGCGAGCGCCGTGCGACCGGGGCGGTGGCCGGCGCGCGGGGGCGGCAAGCGGGGTGCGCGGGCGGCAAGACGCGGCAGGCGAGCGGGTGGGAAGGTGGGGGCGGACATTTTGGGTCGCTCTGTCGCGGTGGGCGCGTCGAACACAAGCCGGACACGCATGTCCGTTTTGGTCCTCATTGCCACCCCAAACGGACGAAATCCGGACAAAACGAACGTCCGTTTGGGGTCGTGCGGTGGAGTTGGCTTGACAACCTGGTCCACTGGCGGTGGTCCCCGCGCGTCAGGCTAAGGTAAATCCACCGTCCAGAGCAGCGCCACTGCCACGCGAGTCGCTTCGGCCCCCTCCCCTGTCCTTCAAAGGTCGCCCATGTGCAACGGCCTCCAGTACGAAAGGACATCGTTAATTTCTCATCAGCGGGTGACTTGACTTGTGCGGAAGGGAATCAGCCGTGGGTCCCGCATGTCAGCCGCGGCCGTCCCAGAGCCCTCGGAACTGATGCCCCCTTTTGGCCGTTACCGTTACGCTTTTGCACCTCCCGATGAACACCTTTCGGCCGCGTTCCGCTTCCGAAGAGGGTGGTCACTGGCCTGTCACTGACTCGTGGGTGCAGAGACCCGTGGCCCACATGGCAGGGAGCCGAGTGCGCCGTACCACAAGTTGTGGCCCATGAAAAACAGAGCCTCCGACCCGACCGTGATTCGACCCGTCAACCCACCGGCTCGTAGCTTGATTCACCCTTTTTTTAACCTTTTTATTAACACGCTACGCGTGAACTCTCTTTTTTCAGGGGCTAACACGTGAACTCTCCATCCCGCAAAAAAATGAAAAAAACACGTGAACTCTTCGATGCTTCACAGTTTGTTTCAGTCTTTTTTCCTGCTGGGAGATATTCCTTTTTTAGGGGAATCTACAGCTTGCAAACATACTCTCGCGATGAAATTTTTAGTGGTTGTTTAGATAAGCTTGCACATTGAAAACAGACTTTCTGTGGCTATTGGCATGCGGGTGTGTATTATTAATAAGTACTCCTAATACTATCTCTTTTTATCCATTTTAATGACAAATATTTTCGAACGGAGGAAGTATGTAACTAAAATAACAGACGTTTTTGCAGTTCATCTTACATTCAAAAATAGAGGGAGCATAATTCTTCTTCCGGCGGAAAATAATATTGATTCAACCTTGATATTACCGATGTTGGCATAGTTTGTAGGGGTACAATATGTATGTGGTCCAAATATCTCAATGTGCCTAAAGCTATGTTATTGTTGTTTTTTGTGGGAATTGTTTAGGACTATATTGCCCACAAAGAGATGAAATACCTTGGATCCACATGCATGCAACACCTAATACTATGTGTTTGTTATTTCTCACAAGTTACCAGAACCACCTAGAAGGAGAATAAATGTTACAATATACCTCCGTCCGGGTTTATTGGTCCCCATTGTATTTTGTGCCAAATTTTGACCATAGATTAAACTAACAAAATGTTCACGCGTGTCATCAAACATTATATTTTTGAAAACTATGTTCAAATACGAATCCAATGAGATAGTTTTTCTTGACATGCATTAACAGTTTGTTAGTTAAATCTTTAGTCCAAATTTGACACAAACTACAAAGGGGACCTATAAACCAGGACGGATGTAGTACTAAATAAGAGGTGAGCATGGGACTAGGATATCAAATAAATGAAATCTATCTCTTATATCATAAAAGGAATTCTTATATCATGAAAAAGTTCATATCTTAAATAGATTGCACTATGAATAGTTGTATCCCACCTCAAATACAAATTTAGTTTTTACACTTTTTTTAATACAGTACAGACGCAAGCGCTCATACATACGCGCATACACTCACGGTTGGGGATATAACTACTAGGTATGAACCGCCCAGGAGGGGCCGGGTCATACCACTAGCGATAACGCATGAAGGTGGCGGGTCATAACAAGCTCGCTGACGGCCCAAGACCCAGAGGCGACTTAGGGCCTAGGAGGATGAACCACCATGAGAATAAACTTGTATTGTTAGGCAGATTTAGTTAGTCAACGAGCCGGACACGTTGTCTATGAGCCGACCGGGACTCTGTAAGCCGTCGGGCGTCAACCTATGTACATAAAGGGACGACCCGGCGGCGAGTTAGGGCAGGAAAGAAAGAGATCGAGAACTAGGTCAAGCATATTCGCTCCCTGGTAATCGAAACCCAAGCAATAACCACCCTACACTGGATTAGGCTGTTACCTCCACCGAGAGGGGCCGAACCAGTATAAACTCTCCATGTCCCTTGTCTCGTTTAACCCCTTCAAGCTAACTACGTTGCGATGGCTCCACACCTAAGTCCTCACGCTAGGACATCTAACGTGATAATTCCACGACAATAGGGGCCCACCATGGGGCCAGCGCACGGTGGTTTCGAGTTCTTGAAGGTCAGCTTCGCAGGGCCCAAGGGGTACGTTGTGGGCCGGATGACCAAGAGTCGTCGTGGCAAGCTCTACATCGACTATGAGGGCTGGGGCCCCGAGGCTGACTCAATCGAGTACGGGTACCAGGTCCCCTTTGGCGGAATTCATGTCTTCATCGGCAAGACCGGCGAGTCGGAAGCTAAGCTGGACATCTGCACCAACATCGTCGAGTCGGCTCGGTGAGCGCGACCCGCCAAGGCTAAAGCCGCCCCAAAGCATGTTTTTGCTGGTTTCGTTCATGGAGCGAAGCTAGAAGGAGGATCTGAATCTGGTGGTGAGACAGTTATTTACTCAGGCGACGAGTCTTCTACTGGTGAGACCAACTCCATCTACCAGGTTGAGGATGGAGGGCTTGGGGGCTATTCCGATGGCGACAGTATTCTGGACACCTACGAGTCGCCACACCGGGTCACAGTCTTCATGGCCGGTACGTAGCCAGCGCAGGACTCTACGACTACAGCGGCAATGATCTCCGGGTCAGCAGCAGCGACGACTTTCGGGGTAGGAGGCCCTGTGCGCCCGCTGGCTCAAGTTTTGTGTGATCTATTGGATGCTCTGACAACGTTGTTAATGACGGAGGTTAACCCGATGAATCAAGCTCAGCATAACGCGGAGGTTACAAAATTGCGTGATGAGATAGCACAAGCCGAGGAGTTAAATGCAGAGAACACCCGAATGGCAACAGCAAGCCGCCTTACAGAGGGAGGCAGAAGGACTTCAGGGGGAGAGCTCCCGCTTAAGCTTGGACATGGATGCGTCAAACGCTGTTTTCAACAAAAGGCATGTGAGCCGGCTGCCCCCGACTTACGATGCGAGGAATCTTTTCAACACGCCTGGGGTCGGACCCAGTAACCCGCCCGGTGTGAATCGGACCGCTGAGGCACCAGTGACAAGAGAACCGGTTCAGCCACGGGCTACAGATCCCCCATGTTTGAATGTAACCCCTCCTCAGCATGTTCCAACACCTCCGGGGTATTTTTCTAATCCTTTGGATAACATGATAGCTGCGGCAACACGACTGGCGGCTCTCCCGGCCCAGGATGAGTCGCCAGCGGCAATGTAAATACGAAGAGCCGAAGAGCTTCTTTAGACGGCTGTGTCCCAGCAGGCGGCTTGTTTGTACAGTCGTGACCGTATCCACTCAACACCTCGCCCAAGCAGGAGTTATAGCAGGCGCATTGATGAAACGGACGTGTCAAGCAGTGAGCGGCACCGCAATCAGCCTTGCAGGCCTGACCCGCCGCGTGTCGGCAATGATGCTCAGATTTTGGTAGACCAGGGCAGAGCGCGGCGTGGGGCGGAGCTGGCGGCTCAGTTGGCGGCTCAACAACAATCTCCATTTTATACTTCAGTGTGCATGGAGGCAGGAGCGACCTCTAGAACCTTGGGTGTGCCATGTTTAGTGTCGGCTCTACGCAATGAGTGCTTGTCTAAGGATTTCAAGGGATCCCGTAAGGCGCCTAATTACACGGCGGATCAACCCCCAGAGGCTTGGATCGAAAGTTATGAGATGGCCATGGAGATGTGATACGTCCATTTTGGATCATGTTTTTATATTGATATTTATTGCATTATGGGCTGTTACCACACATTATGTCACAATACTCATGCCTTTTATCTCTTATTTTACAAGGTTTAAATGAAGAGGGAGAATGCCGACAGCTGGAATTCTGGGCTGGAAAAGGAGCAAGTATTAGAGACCTATTCTGCACAACTCCAAAAGTCCTTAAACTCCACGAAAGTCAGTTTTGAAATATATTAAAAATAATATGCGAAGAAAGCACAAGAGGGGGGCCACATGGAAGCCCCCCGATGCCCATCTTCTGGTTTATGGTGTCTTTTGCTCTAAAAAAATCATAAGGAAGCTTTCGGGACGAAGCGCCGCCGTCTCGAGGTGGAACCTTGGCGGAACCAATCTAGGGCTCCGACGGAGCTGTTCTGCCGGGGAAACATCCCTTCGGGAGGGGGAAATCGTCACCATCGTCATCACCATCGATCCTTCATCGAGAGGGGATCAATCTCCATCAACATATTCACCAGCACCATCTCCTCTCAAACCCCAGTTCATCTCTTGTATCTGATCTTTGTCTCAAAACCTCAGATTAGTACTTGTGGGTTGCTAGCAGTGTTGATTACTCCTTGTAGTTGATGCTAGTTGGTTTATTCGATGGAAGATCATATGTTCAGATCCTTTATGCATATTAATAACCCTCTAATTATGAACATGAATATGATTTGTGAGTAGTTACGCTTGTTCCCGAGGACATGGGAGAAATCTTGTTATAAGTAGTCATGTGAACTTGGTATTCGTTCGATATTTTGATGAGATGTATGTTGTCTTTCCTATAGTGGTGGTATGTGAACATCGACTACATGACACTTTATCATTGTTTGGGCCTAGAGGAAGGAATTGGGAAGTAATAAGTAGATGATGGGTTGCTAGAGTGACAAAAGCTTAAACCCTAGTTTATGCGTTGCTTCGTAAGGGGCTGATTTGGATCCATATGTTTCGTGTTATGGTTAGGTTTACCTTAATTCTTCTTTTGTAGTTGCGGATGCTTGCGAGAGCGGTTAATCATAAGTGGGATGCTTGTCCAAGGAAGGGCAGTACCCAAGCACCGGTCCATCCACATATCAAATTATCAAAGTAACGAACGTGGATCATCTGAGCATGATGAAAACTAGCTTGACGATAATTCCCATCTTTCCTTGGGAGCGCTTTCCTTTATATAAGAGTTTGTCCAGGCTTGTCCTTTGCTACAAAAAAGATTGGGCCACCTTGCTGCACCTTGTTTACTTTTGTTACTTGTTACCCGTTACGAATTACCTTATCACAAAACTATCTGTTACCGACAATTTCAGTGCTTGCAGTGAATACCTTACTGAAAACCGCTTGCCATTTCCTTCTGCTCCTTGTTGGGTTCGACACTCTTACTTATCGAAAGGACTACGATAGATATCCTATACTTGTGGGTCATCAAGACTCTTTTCTGGCACCATAGCCGGGGAGCACCTTTGGTAGGTGGAATTTTTTTAAGGAAAAATTTATATAGTGTGCTGAAATTTACTGTCACTTGTTACTATGAAAAATAATCCTTTGAGGGGCTTGATCGGGGTATCTTCACCCCGACGAGTAGAGCAAAGGGTTGCTCATCAACCTACTGAACCTACTGAAAATGTTTACTTTAAAATTTCTTCGGGTATGATGGAGAAACTGCTAACTAATCCTTTTACAAGAGATGGAACATTACATCCTGATATGCACCTAATCTATGTGGATGAATTTTGTGGATTATTTAAGCTTGCAGGTATGCCCGAGGATGTTATCAAGAAGAAGCTCTTCCCTTTATCTTTGAAGGGAAAGGCATTGACATGGTTTAGGCTATGTGATGATATTGGATCATGGAACTACAACTGATTGAAATTGGAATTTCATCGGAAGTTTTATCCTATGTATCTGGTTCATCGTGATTGTAATTATAGATATAATTTTTGGCCTCGCGAAGGAGAAAGTATCGCTCAAGCTTGTGGGAGGCTTAAGTCAATATTATATTCATGCCCCAATCATGAGCTCTCAAGAGAAATTATTATTCAAAAAAACTATGCTCGGCTTTCTCTCAATAATCGCTCCATGCTCGATACTTCTTGTACTGGTTCTTTTATGATGAAGACTATTGAATTCATATGGGATTTATTGGAAAGAATTAAACGCAACTCTGAAGATTGGAAACTCGACGAAGGTAAGGAGTCAGGTATAACACCTAAGTTTGATTGTGTTAAAAAAATTATGGATACCGATGCTTTTCGTGAATTTAGCACTAAATATGGACTTGACTCTGAGATACTAGCTTCTTTCTGTGAATCATTTGCTACTCATGTTGATCTCCCTAAGGAGAAGTGGTTTAAATATCATCATCCCATTGAAGTAAAAGTAGTAGAACCTATTAAACTTGAAGAAAAGACTATCACTTATAATGCTGATCCTATTGTTCCTACCGCTTATATTGAGAAACCACCTTTCCCTGTTAGAATAAATGATCATGCTAAAACTTCAACTGTGGTTTGTAAGAGTAATGCTAGAACACCTACACCCCCTGAGCAAATTAAAGTTGAACCTAATATTGCTATGGTTAAAGATCTCTTGGTTGATAATATTGATGGGCATGTTATTTACTTCTGTGATGAAGCTGCTAGAATTGCTAGACCCGATATTAGAAATAAACATAGACCTGTTGTTGGTATGCCTGTTGTTTCTGCTAATAGGAGATCACTGTTATCATGGCTTATGTGATATGGGTGCTAGTGTCAGTGCAATACCTTGTACTTTATATAAAGAAATTATGCATGATATTGCACCTGTTGAGATAGAAGATATTGATGTTACTATTAAGCTTGCCAATAGAGATACTATTTCACCAGTTGGGATTGTTAGGGATGTGGAAGTCTTGTGTGGGAAAATTGAATATCCTACTGATTTTCTTGTTCTTGCTTCCCACAAGATGATTTTTGTCCCATTATATTTGGTAGACCCTTCTTGAATACTGTTAATGCTAAGATAGATTGAGAGAAGGATATTGTTATGGTTGGTTTAGGGGATATGTCTCATGATTTTAACTTTGCTAAATTCTGTAGACAACCCCATGATAAATAATTCCCTAGTAAAGATGAAATTATTGGTATTGGTTCTATTGACGTGCCTCCTAATGATCCTTTAGAACAATATTTGCTAGACCATGAAAATGATATGTTTATGAATGAAAGAAGGGAAATAGATGAAGTATTATTTAAATAGGGACCTATTTTGAAACACAACTTGCATGTTGAAATCCTAGGGGATCCTCCTCCACCCAAGGGTGATCTCGTGTTTGAGCTTAAACCATTACCTCATACTCTTAAATATGCTTATCTTGATGAAAAGAAGATATATCATGTTATTATTAGTGCTAACCTTTCAGAGCGGGAAGAAGAGAAATTATTGGAAACTCTGAAGAAGCACCGTGCTGCTATTGGATATACTCTTGATGATCTTAAGGGCATTAGTCCCACTCTATGCCAACACAAAATAAAATTGGAGAAAGACGCTAAACCTGTTGTTGATCACCAATGACGGTTAAATCCTAAGATGAAAGAAGTGGTAATTAATGAAATACTAAAGCTTCTGGAGGCAAGTATAATTTATCTTGTTGCTGATAGTCAGTGGGTAAGTCATGTTCATTGTGTCCCTGAGAAGGGATGTATTACTGTAGTTCCTAATGATAAAGATGAATTGATCCCACAAAGAATAGTTACGGGTTATAAAATGGTAATTGATTTCCGCAAATTAAATAAAGCTACTAGAAAAGATCATTACCCTCTACCTTTTATTGATCAAATGCTAGAAATATTATCCAAACATACACATTTTTGCTTTCTAGATGGTTATTCTGGTTTCTCTCAAATACCTATGTCAAAAGAGGATCAAGGTAAGACCATTTTTACTTGCCCTTTCGGTACCTTTGCTTATAGACGTATGCCTTTTGGTTTATGTAATGCACCTGCTACCTTTCAAAGATGTATGACTGCTATATTCTTTGACTTCTGTGAAAAGATTGTTGAGGTTTTCATGGATGATTTCTCCGTATATGGAACTTCTTTTGATGATTGCTTAAGCAACCTTGATCGAGTTTTGCAGAGATGTGAAGAAACTAATCTTGTCTTGAATTGGGAGAAGTGCCACTTTATGGTTAATGAAGGTATTGTCTTGGAGAATAAAATTTCTGAAAGAGGTATTGAAGTTGACAAAGCTAAATTTGATGCTATTGAAAAGATGGTGTGTCCCAAGGACATCAAAGGTATAAGAAGTTTCCTTGGTCATGCCGGTTTTTATAGGAGGTTCATTAAAGACTTCTCAAAAATTTCTAGGCCTCTTACAATCTCTTACAAAAAGATGTTCCTTTTGTCTTTGATGATGATTGCGTAGAAGCATTTGAAATACTTAAGAAAGCTTTGATTTCTATACCTATTGTTCAGCCACCTGATTGGAATTTACCCTTTGAAATCATGTGTGATGCTAGTGATTATGCTGTAGGTGCTGTTCTAGGACAAAGAGTTGATAAGAAATTAAATGTTATCCAATATGCTAGTAAAACTCTAGACAGTGCCCAGAGAAATTATGCTACTACCGAAAAAGAATTTTTAGCGGTTGTATTTGCTTGTGATAAGTTCAGACCTTATATTGTTGATTCAAAAGTAACTGTTCACACTGATCATGCTGCTATTAAATATCTTATGGAAAAGAAAGATGCTAAACCTAGACTTATTAGATGAGTTATCTTGCTACAAGAATTTGATTTGCATATTATTGATAAAAAGGGAGCTGATAACCCTATTGCAGACAACTTGTCTAGGTTAGAGAATGTTCTTGATGACCCACTACCTATTGATGATAGCTTTCCTGATGAACAATTGGCTGTCATAAATGCTTCTCGTACTGCTCCATGGTATGCTAATTATGCTAATTACATTGTTGCTAAATTTATACCACCTAGTTTCATATACCAGCAAAAGAAAAGGTTTTTCTATGATTTAAGGCATTACTTTTGGGATGACCCACACCTTTATAAAGAAGGAGCAGATGGTGTTATTAGACGTTGTGTACCTGAGCATGAACAGGAACAGATCCTACGCAAGTGTCACTCCGAGGCATATGGAGGACATCACGCGGGAGATAGAACTGCACATAAGGTATTGCAATCCGGTTTTTATTGGCCTACTCTCTTCAAAGATGCCTATAAGGTTGTCTTGTCTTGTGATGAATGTCAAGGAATTGGTAATATTTGTAGACGTCAAGAAATGCCTATGAACTATTCACTTGTTGTTGAATCATTTGATGTTTGGGGCTTTGATTATATGGGACGGTTTCTTCCTCTAATGGGTATACACATATTTTAGTTATTGTTGATTATGTTACTAAGTGGGTAGAAGCTATTCCAACTAGTAGTGTTGATCATAACACCTCTATTAAGATGCTTAAAGAAGTTATTTTTCTGAGGTTTGGAGTCCCTAGATACTTAATGACTGATGGTGGTTCACATTTTATTCATGATGCTTTTCGTAAAATGCTTGCTAAGTATGATGTCAATCATAGAATTGCATCTCTGTATCATCCACAGTCTAGTGGTCAAGTAGATTTGAGTACCAGAGAGATTAAATTAATTTTGCAAAAGAATATTAATAGATTTAGAAAGAATTGGTCCAAGAAACTTGATGATGCATTATGGGCCTATAGAACTGCATATAAAAATCCTATGGGTATGTCTCCGTACAAAATGGTTTATGGAAAAGCATGTCACTTACCTCTCGAACTAGAACATAAGGCATATTGGGCTATTAAAGAGCTCAATTATGATTTCAAACTTGCCGGTGAGAAGAGGCTATTTGACATTAGCTCACTTGATGAATGGACAACCCATGCCTATGAGAATGCCAAACTGTTTAAAGAAAAAGTTAAAAGATGGCATGACAAAAGGATACAAAAGCGTGAGTTTAATGTAGGTGATATGTTTTGTTATACAACTCTCGTTTAAGATTTTTTGCAGGAAAACTTCTCTCTAAATGGGAAGGTCCTTACGTTATCGAGGAGGTCAATCACTCCGGTGCCATAAAAATCAACAACTTCGAAGTCACAAATCCGAAGGTGGTGAATGTTCAAAGAATCAAACATTATATCTCAGGTAATCCCATAAATGTTGAAACCAATGTTATTGACACCGTAACCCCAGAGGAGTACATAAGGGACACTTTCCAGAATGTTTCAGACTCGGAAAAGGAATATGTATGTGGTACGGTAAGTAAACCGACTCCAAAACAGTTTTAATATCAATTTTTCTTCGTTTTGGAATATTTAAGAAAATAGGGAAATACGAAGTAGTCCGGGAAGGACATGAGGCATCCACAAGGGTGGAGGGCGCACCCTACCCCCCTGGGCGCGCCCCCTGCCTCGTGGGCACCTCGTGTGCCCTCCGGACTCTGTTTTCTTGCACGATACTTCTTTTGGTCGGTAAAAAATCATTATACAATCTCTCAAAGGTTTTGACTACCGTACCATGACAAAATTCTATGCTTTTGTTTCGAGTTGTTTTTCTGACAGATCTAGATCACCATGACGTCTTCAAGTGCCCCCAAGGACAAGTTTTTCGAGAAGGTCATCAACCCCTACCTCGCGGAGGCGCTGCAACACCCTCAAATCATTGAGATGCATGAGGGGGTGCTGCACATCCGCGATGTTGAGGGACCAAGGAGGACCGGAAGCGTGGAGACAAGACTCGAAGCAATGGAGCAACAAGTTTTCAAGTGCCAAGGGATGGTGGAACGCGGACTCAACGCCAACCACATGATGATCGCGGAGTTCACCAACAACCACAAGCTGGATGCCAAGAACATTGGGGAGACCATCTTCAAGCTTCATGAGAAAACCGAGCACCTCCAAGCCCAGATCTATGACCTACAAAACCAAAACTGTGAGTATGAATATAGATTCAAGAGGATGAGTTTGGCTGCAATTTTGAGGATCCCGGAGACTCGATCATCCTTCTATGATCGTGAGCCTATGCCTTGGAAGATGGACAATAAGCCTACATAATCAACAACTCCATCATCACCACCTCCAAAGAAAGAGACATAAACACATGGATATGGGCACTCCCCTTGGTAACTTCCAAGCTTGGGGGAGGTGCCCCGGTATCGTATCACCATCACACCTCTATCTTTACCGTTTTTCTTAGTTCGATCCTTTTGGTTATATATTGATCTAGTAGAATAAAGTTTAGCATGATCTAGCTTTTATTTTTTATTTTGATACCTATCTATGTAATCGAGTCTGTGAGCTATATAAAATAAAGATTAGTTTTGAGTCAAGGGCTTTGCTATCTTGCTATGATCTCGAGGGAATAAAAGAAAGAGAAAGAATAAAAAGAAATAAAAAGATCATATGGATCTTATGGAGAGTAATGACTTCACATATAAAGATAATGACGAATAAAAGTTGTTGAGAATTGACAAACATAGTTTTGGTCATCGTTGCAATTAATAGGAAGTAATAAAGAAAGAGAGGTTTTCACATATAAATATACTATCTTGGACATCTTTTATGATTGTGAGCACTCATTAAAATATGACATGCTAAAAAGTTGATGTTGGACAAGGAAGACAACATAATGGGTTATTTTTTCTTATATCCGAAATAAAGTATATTGTCATGGATCATCCAACATGTTGAGCTTGCCTTTCCCCCTCATGCTAGCCAAATTCTTTGCACCAAGTAGAGATACTACTTGTGCTTCCAAATATCCTTAAACCCAGTTTTGCCATGAGAGTCCACCATACCTACCTATGGATTGAGTAACATCCTTCAAGTAAGTTGTCATTGTTGCAAGCAATAAAATATTGCTCTCTAAATATGTATGATCTATTAGTGTGGAGAAAATAAGCTTTATACGAACTTGTGATATGGAAGAAATAAAAGCGACGGACTGCATAATAAAGGTCCCTATCACAAGTGGCAATATAAAGTGACGTTCTTTTGCATTAAGATTTTGTGCATCCAACCATAAAAGTGCATGACAACCTCTGCTTCCCTCTGCGAAGGGCCTATATTTTACTTTTGCCTTCTACCTTATACAAGAGTCATGGTGATCTTCACCTTTCCTTTTTATACTTTATCCTTTGGCAGGTGATACGTCTCCAACGTATCTATAATTTTTTATTGCTCCATGCTACTTTATCTACTATTTTGGACTATATTGGGCTTTATTTTCCACTTTTATATCATTTTTGGGACTAACCTATTAACCGGAGGCCCAACCCAGAATTGCTGGTTTTTGCCTATTTTAGTATTTCGAAGAAATAGAATATCAAACGGAGTCCAAACGGAATGAAACCTTCGGGGACGTGATTTTCTCACCGAACGTGATCCAGGAGACTTGGACCCTACTCCAAGAAGTGCCAGAGGCGGTCACGAGGGTGGAGGGCGCCCCCCTCGGCGCGCCCCTGCCTCGTGGGCCCCCTGTTGCTCAACCGACGTACTCCTTCCTCCTATATATACCTACGTACCCCCGTCAGATCAAATACAGAGCCAAAAACCTAATTCCACCGCCGCAACTTTCTGTATCCGCGAGATCCCATCTTGGGGCCTGTTCCGGAGCTCCGCCGGAGGGGGCATCTACCACGGAGGGCTTCTACATCAACACCATAGCCTCTCCGATGAAGTGTGAGTAGTTTACTTCAGACCTTCGGGTCCATATCTAGTAGCTAGATGGCTTCTTCTCTCTTTTTGGATCTCAATACAATGTTCTCCCCCTCTCTTGTGGAGATCTATTCGATGTAATCTTCTTTTTGCGGTGTGTTTGTTGAGACCGATGAATTGTGGGTTTATGATCTAGCTTATCTATGAGTAATATGTGAATCTTCTCTGAATTCTTTTATGTATGATTGAGTTATGTTTGCAAGTCTCTTCGAATTATCCGTTTGGTTTGGCCAACTAGATTGGTAGTTCTTGCAATGGGAGAAATGTTTAGCTTTGGGTTCGATCTTGCGGTGTCCTTACCCAGTGACAGAAAGGGTTGCAAGGCACATATTGGATTGTTGCCATTGAGGATAACAAGATGTTTTTTTATCATATTGCATGAATTTATCCCTCTACATCATGTCATCTTGCTTAAGGCGTTACTCTGTTTTTAACTTAATACTCTAGATGCATGCTGGATAGCGGTCGATGAGTGGAGTAATAGTAGTAGATGCAGAATCATTTCGATCTACTTGTCTTGGACGTGATGCCTATACACATGATCATACCTAGATATACTCATAATTATGCTCAATTCTGTCAATTGCTCAACAGTAATTTGTTCACCCACCGTAGAATATTTATGCTCTTGAGAGAAGCCACTAGTGAAACATATGGCCCCCGGGTCTATTCTCATCATATCAATCTCCATTACTTTATTACTTGCTTTGTTTTTTACTTTGCCTTTTACTTTTTACTTTGCATCTCTATATCAAAAATACCAAAAATATTATTTATCATCTCTATCAGATCTCACCCTCGTAAGTGACCGTGAAGGGATTGACAACCCCTAATCGCGTTGGTTACGAGTAGCTATCGTTTTGTATAGGTACGAGGGACTCGTGCGTGATCTCCTACTGGATTGATACCTTGGTTCTCAAAATTTGAGGGAAATACTTATGCTACTTTACTGCATCATCCTCTCCTCTTCGGGGAAATCCAACGCAGTGCTCAAGAGGTAGCAAGAAGAATTTCTGGCGCCGTTGCCGGGGAGTTTGCGCAAAAGTCAACTATACCAAGTACCCATCATAATCCCTATCTCTCGCATTACATTATTTGCCTCTCGTTTTCCTCTCCCCCACTTCACCCTTGCCGTTTTATTCGCCCTCTCTTTCCCAATCTCCTCCTCTCTTTCCCTTTCGCCTTTTTCTCGTTTACCTTTTTGTTTGCCGCTATGTCTGAAATTGGGGAGATTATCGTCAATATGGACAATAATGATAACATGGAAAATCCCGAGGCTCCGGCCGATGAACCCCCTATCTTGCATACTAAAAAGTTTCGAATCGGCAGTGGTAACATTTTTGGCAAAGCTGTTATTCAAGATTTCTTTACTTGTGCCGGTGCTTTACCTTCCTTGGGTTGTTCTATTCTTCATAGAACTAGTAGCCTTGTGGATGCTATCGCTATGCTTGTAGTTGAATTTGAAAGACAATTTATGCATATGCATCCTTGCATACAAAGAATTTTTCTAGAATTTTCTAATATTGAGCATTGTTCTGTTAAGCGCGCTGTTACTATCTTTTGGCTCATGAGTTTAGATTTATCATTAGAGAGGCCAAAGAAATATTTGCGCACTATAGGATGGACGCCGGTCGTCCTCCCATAGAAGCGATCCTTTATGATCAAGAGGAATTTAGACGTTTTCAATCTTCCGACTATGTCACTTTTAATGAAAACCTTAGAAAAAAGTTTCCTACCAAGTCTTGATTGATTGCATTAACGAACTTAATAATGATTTTGCTCTTAGAAACAATGAGCTAGGATACTCTCTTGAGTATACTCTCACAAAATTTTGCCAAAAGAATGCTTTTAGTGATGAAATAGTGGTGCACTATGAAGGGCCGAAGGAGGAACCTATTCCTCCTTTGATTGATCTTGGGGACCTTTGTCCCACCAAATTTAGCCCTTTTGATTACTTTTGCTTGACTCAAAGAAAGCTTTCTGCCGAACGTAGATAATATGAGATGAGTTTTCAAGATCTATCTTACTATTATGGCACTCGTTAGATCTATCCTTGCTTTTATGCCTAGGTAGGGGCGTTAAACGATAGCGCTTGTTGGGAGGCAACCCAATTTTATTTTTTGTTTTTTGTTTTTGTTCCTGTTTAGTGTTAAATTTTGTTTCTACTTTCTATTTAAAGTGGTTTTATGTTTTAATTAGTGTTTGTGCCAAGTAGAACCTATAGGATAAGCTATGATGATAGTTGATTTGATTCTGCTGAAAAACAGAAACTTTGCGCTGACGAGAAAAAATTCAATAAATCACAGAAACGTTCTTTTGCATTGATTCTTTTTGCTGATGATCAATAAACAAATTGTCCAGTACGTACTCTTTTGGTAGAAGTTTTAGAGTTCCAGAAGTTTGCATTAGTTACATATTGCTACAGACTGTTCTGTTTTTGACAGATTCTGTTTTTCGTGTGTTGTTTGCTTATTTCAATGCATCTATGGCTAATAAATTAGTTTATAAACCATAAGGAAGTTAGAATATGGTAGGTTTAACACCAATATAAATAAAGAATGAATTCATTACAGTACCTTAAAGTAGTCTTTTGTTTTCTTTCACTAACGGAGATCATGAGATTTCTATTGAGTTTTGTGTTGTGAAGTTTTCAAGTTTTGGGTGAATTCTTTTGATGGATTATGGAACAAAGAGTGGCAAGAGCCTAAGATTGGGGATGACCATGGCACCCCCAAGATAATCCAAGGACACCAAAAAGTCAAAGCTTGGGGATGCCCCGGAAGGCATCCCCTCTTTCGTCTACTTCCATCGGTAATTTACTTGGAGCTATATTTTTATTCACCACATGTTATGTGTTTTGCTTGGAGCGTCTTGTATTATTTGCGTCTCTGCTTGTTAGTTTACCACAATCATCCTTGCTGTACACTCCTTTTGAGAGAGCCATACATGATTTGGAATTTGCTAGAATACTATATGTGCTTGATAGTTTTGCTCATAGTGCTTCACTTATATCTTTTGAGCTTGATAGTTTTGCTCATAGTGCTTCACTTATATCTTTTGAGTGTAATATTTTTGCTCTAGTACTTCACTTAGATCTTTTAGAGCACGGTGGTGGATTTGTTTTACAGAAACTATTGATCTCTCATGCTTCACTTAGATTATTTTGAGAGTTGTTAATAGCATGGTAATTTGCTTAAAGATAATATACTTGGTATTCAAGATATGTGAAACTTTCTTTTGAGTGCATTGAATACTAAGATAAGTTTGATGCTTGATAATTGTTTTGAGATATGGAGGTGATAATATCAAAGCAATGCTAGTTGGGGTGATTATGAATTTAAAGAATGCTTGTGTTGAAGTTTGTGATTCCCGTAGCATGCACGTATGGTGAACCGCTTTGTGATGAAGTCGGAGCACAATTTTATTTAATGATTGTCTTCCTTATGAGTGGCAGTCGGGGACGAGCGATGGTCTTTTCCTACCAATCTATCCCCCTAGGAGTATGCGTTTAGTGCTTTGGTTTTTGATGACTTCTAAATTTTTGCAATAAGTGCATGAGTTCTTTTGATTAATGTTGAGTCCATGGATTATACGTACTCTCACCCTTCCACCATTGCTAGCCTCTCTAATACCGCGCACTTTTCGCCAGTATCATACACCCACCATATACCTTCCTCAAAACAGCCACCGTACCTACCTATCATGGCATTTCCATAGCCATTTCGAGATATATTGCCATGCAACTTTCCACCGTTCCGTTCATATGACACACATTACTTTTGTCATATTGCTTTTTGCATGAACATGTAGTTAACATTGTATTTGTGGCAAAGCCACCGTTCATAATTCTTTCATACATGTCACTCTTGATTCATTGCATATCCCGGTACACCATCGGAGGCATTCATATAGAGTCATATTTTGTTCTAGGTATCGAGTTGTAATTGTTGAGTTGTAAGAAAAATAAAAGTGTGATGATCATCATTATTAGAGCATTGTCCCACTGAGGAAAGGATGATGGAGACTATGATTCCCCCATAAGTCGGGATGAGACTCCGGACTTTATGAAAAATAAAAGAGGCCAAAGAAGCCCAAATAAAAAAAGAGAGGCCAAAGAAGCCCACCAAAATAAAAAATAAAAAAATAAAAAAAATGAGAGAAAGAGAGAGAAGGGACAATGCTACTATCCTTTTACCACACTTGTGCTTCAAAGTAGCACCATGATCTTCATGATAGAGAGTCTCATATGTTGTCACTTTCATATACTAGTGGGAATTTTTCATTATAGAACTTGGCTTGTATATTCCTATGATGGGATTCCTCAAAAGTGCCCTAGGTCTTCGTGAGCAAGCAAGTTGGATGCACACCCACTTAGTTTCTTTTGTTGAGATTTCATATACTTATAGCTCTAGTGCATCCGTTGCATGGCAATCCCTACTCACTCACATCAATATCTATTGATGGGCATCTCCATAGCCCATTGATACGCCTAGTTGATGTGAGACTATCTTCTCCTTTTTTGTCTTCTCCAGAACCACCATTCTATTCCACCTATAGTGCTATGTCCATGGCTCACGATCATGTATTGCGTGAAAGTTGAAAAAGTTTGAGATTACTAAAGTATGAAACAATTGCTTGGCTCATCATCGGGGTTGTGCATGATTAAATACTTCGTGTGATGAAGATAGATCATAGCCAGACTATATGATTTTGTAGGGATAACTTTCTTTAACCATGCTATTTTGAGAAGACATGATTGCTTTGATTAGTATGCTTGAAGTATTATTACTTTTATGTCAAAATGAACTTTTGTCTTGAATCTTTCGGATCTGAATATTCATACCATAATTAAGAAGATTTACATTGAAATTATGCCAAAGTATCACTACGCATCAAAAATTCTCTTTTATCATTTACCTACTCGAGGACGAGCAGGAATTAAGCTTGGGGGTGCTTGATACGTCTCCAATGTATCTATAATTTTTTATTGCTCCATGCTACTTTATCTACTGTTTTGGACTATATTGGGCTTTATTTTCCACTTTTATATTATTTTTGGGACTAACCTATTAACCGGAGACCCAGCCCAGAATTGTTGTTTTTTGCCTATTTCAGTATTTCGAAGAAACATAATATCAAACGGAGTCCAAACGGAATGAAACCTTTGGGAACGTGATTTTCTCACCGAACGTGACCCAGGAGACTTGGAACCTACTCCAAGAAGTGCCAGAGGCGGCCACGAGGGTGGAGGGCGCCCACCCTGGGCGTGCCCCCTGCCTCGTGGGCCCTCTGTTGCTCCACCGACGTACTCCTTCCTCCTATATATACCTACGTACCCCCGTCAGATCAAATACGGAGCCAAAAACCTAATTCCACCGCCGCAACTTTCTGTATTCGCGAGATCCCATCTTGGGCCTGTTCCGGAGCTCCGCCGGAGGGGGCATCTACCACAAAGGGCTTCTACATCAACACCATAGCCTCTCCGATGAAGTGCGAGTAGTTTACTTCGGGTCCATAGCTAGTAGCTAGATGGCTTCTTCTCTCTTTTTGGATCTCAATACAATGTTCCCCCCCTCTCTTGTGGAGATCTATTCGATGTAATCTTCTTTTTGCGGTGTGTTTGTTGAGATCGATGAATTGTGGGTTTATGATCCAGCTTATCTATGAATAATGTTTGAATCTTCTCTGAATTCTTTTATGTATGATTGAGTTATCTTTGCAAGTCTCTTCGAATTATCCGTTTGGTTTGGCCAACTAGATTGGTAGTTCTTGCAATGGGAGAAGTGTTTAGCTTTGGGTTCGATCTTGCGGTGTCCTTATCCAGTGACAGAAAGGGTTGCAAGGCACGTATTGTATTGTTGCCATTGAGGATAACAAGATGGTTTTTTTTATCATATTTCATGAATTTATCCCTCTACATCATGTCATCTTGCTTAAGGCATTACTCTGTTTTTAACTTAATACTCTAGATGCATGCTGGATAGCGGTCAATGAGTGGCGTAATAGTAGTAGATGCAAAATCGTTTCGATCTACTTGTCTTGGACGTGATGCCTATACACATAATCATACCTAGATATACTCATAATTATGCTCAATTCTGTCAATTGCTCAACAGTAATTTGTTCACCCACCGTAGAATATTTATGCTCTTGAGAGAAGCCACTAGTGAAACCTATGGCCCCTGGGTCTATTCTCATCATATCAATCTCCATTACTTTATTACTTGCTTTGTTTTTACTTTGCGTTCTACTTTTTACTTTGCATCTCTATATCAAAAATATCAAAAATATTATTTATCATCTCTATCAAATCTCACCCTCGCAAGTGACCGTGAAGGGATTGACAACCCCTAATCGCGTTGGTTGCGAGTAGTTATCGTTTTGTGTAGGTACGAGGGACTCGTGCGTGATCTCCTACTGGAGTGATACCTTGGTTCTCAAAAACTGAGTGAAATACTTACGCTACTTTACTGCATCATCCTCTCCTCTTCGGGGAAATCCAACGCAGTGCTCAAGAGGTAGCGGCAAGCACTATGTGTTGGAAAGATCCTGATATATATATCCAATTGGATGTGAGTTTTCATAAAGCATTATTGTTGACGTTACCCTTGAGGTAAAAGGTTGGGAGGCAAAACTATAAGCCCCTATCTTTCTCTGTGTCCGATTAAAACTTCATACCCATAAATATTGCGTGAGTGTTAGAAATCGTGAAAGATTAAAGGATAGTTGAGTATGTGGACTTGCTGAAAAGCTCTTATATTGACTCTTTCGGATGTTATGATAAATTGCAGTTGCTTCAATGGCTGAGATTATGGTTTGCTAGTTTTTAATGAAGTTTCTGATTCATACTTGACATTGTGAATAGATTGTTACTTTAAGCATAAGAAATTATATGACAATATATATGTTGTTGTTCTAAGAACGATCATGATGCCCTCATGTCCATATTTTAGTTTATCGACACCTCTATCTCTAAATATGTGGACATATTTTTCGATATTGGCTTCTGCTTGAAGACAAGCGAGGTCTAAGCTTGGGGGAGTTGATACATCCATTTTGCATCATGCTTTTATATCGATATTTATTGCATTATGGGCTGTTACCACACATTATGTCACAATACTCATGCCTTTTCTCTCTTATTTTACAAGGTTTACATGAAGAGGGAGAATGCCGACAGTCAGAAATCTGGGCTGGAAAAGGAGCAAATACTAGAGACCTATCTGCACAACTCCAAAAGTTCTGAAACTCCATGATAGTCAGTTTTGAAATATATAAAAAATATTGGGCGAAGAAAGCACCAGAGGGGGGCCACCCATTGTCCACAAGGGTGGGGGGGGGCGCCCCCTACCTCGGGGGCTGATAACCCACAAGTATAGGGGATAATTGTAGCCTCTTTCGATAAGTAAGAGTGTCAAAACCAACGAGGAGCTAAAGGTAGAACAAATATTCTCTCAAGTCCTATCTGTCACTGATACAACTCTACGCATGCTTAGTGTTCGCTTTACCTAGAACAAGTATGAAACTAGAAGTATTTTGTAGGTGTTGTTGGATAGGTTTGCAAGATAATAAAAATCATGTAAATAAAAAGTAGGGGCTGTTTAGATAAAGAAGCAATAAAGTAAATATAGCGAGTGTGGAAAAGTGGTGGTAGGAGTTGTGAAATTGTCCCTAAGCAATTGACTACTTTACTAGACCGGTAGCTAGTTTTATGTGGGAGAGGCCACTGCTAGCATGTCATCCCTGACTTGGAATTCTATGCACTTATGATTGAAACTATTAGCAAGCATCCACAACTACTAACATTCATTAAGGTAAAACCCAATCATAGCATTAAGATATATTGGTCCCCCTTCAATCTCGTATGCATCAATTTCTATGCTAGGTTGAAGCTTCTGTCACTCTTGCCCTCCAATACATAGCCCTATCAACATACAACTAACCCTATGGTGTGATCCACGCGCGTGCTCATATGATGGGCACTAAAGGACAGCAACATAACCACAAGCAAATTAAACCAATCATAGCAATTCATCAATCACCGATAGGACAACAAAAATCTACTCAGACATCATAAGATGGCAACACATCATTGGATAATAATATGAAGCATAAAGCACCATGTTCAAGTAGAGGGTACAACGGGTTGCGGGAGATTGGACAACTGAATATAGATGGGGGAAGGTGATGGAGATGTTGGTGAAGATGATGGAGGTGTTGGTGTAGATCGCGGTGATGATGATGGCCACCGGTGGCATTCCGGCGCCACCGGAAACAAGGGGGAGAGAGCCCCCTTCTTCTTCTTCTTCTTCCTTGACCTCCGCCCTAGATGGGAGAAGGGTTTCCCCTCTGGTCCTTCGCTCCCATGGCATGGGAGGGGCGAGAGCCTCTCCAAGATTGGATCTATCTCCCTGTCTCTCTCTATTTGTGCGTTCCCAGATTCTGCCCTGGCACCGTTTCTTTTATATCCGGAGATCCGTAACTCCAATTGGATTGAAACCTTCGCCTAGATATTTTTCCAAAAGTTAGGTTTCTTGCGGCCAAAGTAGAGCATCAACCGCCTTACGAGGGGCCCACAAGGGTCAGGGGCGCGCCCAGTAGAGGCAGGCGCGCCCCCTGCCTCGTGGCCACCTCGGGCACCGTTTCACGTTGATTCTTCCTCCGGAAAATCCCAAATATTCCAAAAATATTCTCCGTATGTTTTTATCCCGTTTGGATTCCATTTGATATGGGTTTCCTGCAAAACATAAAACATGCAACAAACAGGAACTAGCACTGGGCAGTGGATCAATATGTTAGTCCCAAAGATAATTAAAAAGTTGCCAAAAAGTATATGAAAGTTGTAGAATATTGGCATTAAACAATCAAAAACTATATATACGACGGAGACATATCAACATCCCCAAGCTTAATTCCTGCTCGTCCTCGAGTAGGTAAATGATAAAAAGGATAATTTTTGATGTGGAATGCTACATAGCATAATCTTGATTGTATGTCTAATCATGGCATGAATATTAAGACACGAGTGATTCAAAGCAATAGTCTATCATTTGACATAAAAACGATAATACTTAGGGCATACCAACAAACAATCATGTCTTTCAAAATATCAATGCTTCAGAACGTTATCCCTACAAAATCATATAGTCTTGTATGCTCCCTTTTCTTAACACAAGGTACCCCTCATGCCTATCCCGGTGTCAGCCAGGCAATTGTTTCATACTTTAGTATTCTCAAACTTTTTCAACTCTCACGCAATACATGAGCGTGAGCCATGGATATAGCACTATGGGTGGAATAGAGTATGATGGTGGAGGTTTATGTGGAGAAGACAAAAAGGGAGAAAGTCTCACATCGATGCGGCTAATCAACGGGCTATGGGGATGCCCATCAATTGATGTCAATGCAAGGAGTAGGGATTGCCATGCAACAGATGCACTAAGATCTATAAGTGTATGAAAGCTCAAACTGAAAACTAAGTGGGTGTGCATCCAACTTGCTTGCTCATGAAGACCTAGGGCATTTGAGGAAGCCCATCGTTGTAATATACAAGCCAAGTTCTATAATGAAAATTCCTACTGGTATATGAAAGTGATAACATAGGAGACTCTCTATGAAGAACATGGTGCTATGATGAAGCCCCTTTTCTTTCTTTTTTCTCTTTTTTTTCTTTTTTTCTTTTTGGCGGGCTTCTTTGCCCCCTCTTTTTTATTTAGGCTTCTTTGGGCTCTCTTTTTTCATGGGGCAATGCTCTATAATGATGATCATCACACTTTATTTACTTACAACTCAATATTACAACTCAATACTAGAACAAAGATATGACTCTATACGATGCTTCCAGCAGTGTACCGGGATGTGCAATGATCTAGCATAGCAATGACATCAAAAAAACGGACAAGCCATGAAAACATCATGCTAGCTATCTTACGATCATGCAAAGCAATATGTCAATGGATGCTCAAGTCATGTATATGATGATGATGGAAGTTGCATGGCAATATATCTCGGAATGGCTATGGAAATTCCATAATAGGTAGGTATGGTGGCTGTTTTGAGGAAGATATAAGGAGGCTTATGTGTGACGGAGCGTATCATATCATGGGGTTTGGATGCACCGGCGAAGTTTGCACCAACTCTCGAGGTGAGAAAGGGCAATGCACGGTACCGAAGAGGCTAGCAATGATGGAAGGGTGAGAGTGTGTATAATCCATGGACTCAACATTAGTCATGAAGAACTCACCTACTTATTGCAAAAATTTATTAGCCATTGAAACAAAGTACTACGCGCATGCTCCTAGGGGGAGGTTGGTAGGAGTTAACCATCGCGCCACCCCCCGACCTTCACGCAAAGATAAACAATCAAAATACAATGTGTGCCAATTTGGTTACATAGTTAGTAGACCATACGTGCATGCTTCAGGAATAACAAAACTTAGCACCAATATCCTTACTAAACACAACCATCTACTAGTACCTCCCACATATTATCATCTCTATATTGCAAAACTATTGCAAGGAATCAAACATATCATATTCAACGATCTACAAGTTTATGTAGGATTTTATGCCTAACCATGTGAATGACCAATTCCTGTCATCTCTCTAAATATATATACGTGAAGCAAGAGAGTTTAATTCTTTCTACAAAAGATATGCCCACGCTCTAACAAATATAAATGAAGCAAAAGAGCATTCTACAAATGGCGGTTTTCTATGTGAAGAGAAACATGTAATCCAAACTTCAAATGATATAAGTGAAGCACATGAGGCATTCTATAAAGCCAAGGACTATCTCATACTAGCATGGTGCATAAAAGAAAAGTAAATACTAGATGCAAAAGACGCTCCAAGACTTTTGCACATATCGCATGAACGAAACGAATCCGAAAACATACCGATACTTGTTGAAGAAAGAGGGGATGCCTTCCGGGGCATCCCCAAGCTTAGACGCTTGAGTCTCCTTGAATATATACTTGGGGTGCCTTGGGAATCCCCAAGCTTGAGCTCTTGCCTCTCTTCCTTTTCTTCATATTGAGACCTTCTCGATCAAACACTTCATCCACACAAAACTTCAACAAAAAACTCGGTAAGATCCGTTAGTATAATAAAGCAAATCACTACTCTAGGTACTGTTGCAAACCCATTCATATTTTGTTTTTGCATTGTGTATACTGTAATATAACTTTTTCATGGCTTAATCCACTGATATAAATTGATAGTTTCATCAAAACAAGTAAACTATCCATCAAAAACAGAATCTGTCAAAAACAGAACAGTCTGTAGCAATTTGAACATTCACCATACTTATGGTAGCCCAAAATTTCCACAAAAATTATTAAAAATAAAAAATTTGTACAGAAACATAGTGCAAAAGGAATCAGAACCATTTGACATTCCAGTAAAAAATGTAAAATTGCGCACTACAGCCAAAGTTCCTGTCCTGCACCGCACAAACCAACAAGCATTGTAAACATCCTAAAGGCAGACCTTGGCACATTATTTTTATAATACAATGGAATTGTACAAGGGGATAATTATAATTATTTTTGATGAAAAGTTTCTGTAATTAAGATTCACAAAGTTTCCGTGAGCATGAACAAAGTTCAAGGCTAGCTCCCACTTCAACAATGCTTGTCTCTCTCACATCCACTTTCCTTTTTGAAAAGTTTTGGGTTCCCCTCTTTATTTTTTTTGTTTTTTAAACTATATGAAAGCACTCAACAGAAATAAATGACTCTCTAAAACTTCCGGGTTGTCTCCCTGGCAGCGCTTTCTTTAAAGCCATTAAGCTAGGCATATAGTGCTCAAGTAATGGATCCACCCGGATCCCAAGGTATATCAAAGCCAATTTTAATTAACAATGATTTGTGATTTAGTAGTGAGCACAAAGTAACATATATCATGCAACAACGAAGTCTAACTCTCTTCCTATGCATCGGCATGTCATAAAAGAACAATTCATGCACACCAAGTAAAGGCCAATGCATAGTATAAACAGTTTCTTGCAATTTTATCATATTGGAAACATAGAGAGGTGTTGATATAGTTCCTCTCTCATAATAATTCCAAGTAGGAGCAGCAAGCACATGCATATTATATCTATCAAAATTATCATGTGTAGTAGTAAAATGCAACCCATCAATATAATCCTTAATAAGCACAAACTTCTCCGATATAGTGTAGTTTGGAGAATTCAATAAGATGATAGGACTATCATGTGTGGGTGCAATAGCAACAATTTCATGTTTAACATGAGGAACTATAGCAAGTTCATCTCCATAAGCATCATTCATATTGGCATCTTAGCCACAAGCATAACAAGCATCATCAAAAAGGGATATTTCTAGAGAATCAACGGGATCATAACAATCATCCTTCGGTAAGCATGAAGGAAAATTAAACAATGTATGAGTTGAAAGGTTACTCTCATTAGAAGGTGGGCACGGGTGATCAATCCGCTCTTCCTCCTTTTGTTCTTCGCTCTCCTCCTCATCTTTTTCATCCAATGAGCTCACAGTTTCATCAATTTCTTATTCCATAGACTCCTGCAAAATATTAGTCTCTTCTTGGACAGCGGAGACCTTCTCAATAAGCGCATCAATATTGGAGTTATATCCATAATTCTCATAGCAATATTTCAATATAGCATAATTTTCAGGCCTATAAACATCATCATCAAAAGCTTCATACTTTTCAAACAAAGATTCGATTTCATAAGCACCCTTAAAAGCAACAAATTCCTCATTTGTTCAACATCATAGTAATCATATATACCATTAGCATAAGAAGCTAAGGTTTTATTAACATTAAATTTGCATGAAAAGGGAAGGTGTGGAGCCTTCATCCTAGAGCAACAAGTATAATCATGTCTCAAGCATAGATCCCGAGCATACCAACGCAACATATAAATTTGATCCCATAATAGTTTCCCTTTTTGTGTCAAGCGATAATACCTAAAGTATTCACGTTGATCCAACGTGTCTCCCATAACATAATTGAATGGGGTTTTCTCAGGATTATCAAAGTAGTACATAATATCTTTCACATAATGAGCATCGAGGGTTTTAGGAGGTTCCCCATCTCCATGAGTAGCAAGTACACCTACTTTTTTGGTATTTCGTGTTCCATATACATAACTAAAGATAGAGAACAACTAAGAACAGCAAATAAAAATTACTTAGTGATAAAGCAAACAAGCACACACGAGAATATTCACCCCACGCTATGACTCCCCGGCAACGGTGCCAGAAAAAGGTCTTGATAAACCACAAGTATAGGGGATAATTGAAGGAAATATGCCCTAGAGGCAATAGTAAAGTTATTATCTATTTCCTCATATCATGATAAATGTTTATTATTCATGCTAGAATTGTATTAACCGGAAACATGATACATGTGTGAATACATAGACAAACATATAGTCACTAGTATGCCTCTACTTGACTAGCTCATTAATCAAAGATGGTTATGTTTCCTAACCATAGACATGTGTTGTCATTTGATTAATGGGATCACATCATTAGGAGAATGATGTGATTGACATGACCCATTCCGTTAGCCTGCACTTGATCGTTTAGTATATTGCTATTGCTTTCTTCATGACTTATACATGTTCCTGTAACTATGAGATTATGCAACTCCCGTTTACCAGAGGAACACTTTGGGTACTACCAAACATCACAACGTAACTGGGTGATTATAAAGGAGTACTACAGGTGTCTCCGAAGGTACATGTTGAGTTGGCGTATTTCAAGATTAGGTTTTGTCACTCTGATTGTCGGAGAGGTATCTCTGGGCCCTCTCGGTAATGCACATCACTATAGCCTTGCAAGCAATGTGTCCAATGAGTTGGTTACGGGATGATGCATTACGTAACGAGTAAAGAGACTTGCCGGTAACGAGATTGAACTAGGTATTGGATACCGACGATCAAATCTCGGGCAAGTAACATACCGATGACAAAGGGAACAACGTATGTTGTTATGCGGTTTGACCGATAAAGATCTTTGTAGAATATGTAGGAACCAATATGGGAATCCAGGTTCCGCTATTGGTTATTGACCGAGAATAGTTCTAGGTCATTTCTACATAGTTCTCGAACCCGTAGGGTCCGCATGCTTAACGTTACGATGACAGTTTTATTATGAGTTTATAAGTTTTGATGTACCGAAGTTTGTTCGGAGTCCCGGATGTGATCACGGACATGACGAGGAGTCTCGAAATGGTCGAGACATAAAGATTGATAAATTGGACGACTATATCCGGATACCGGAAGTGTTCCGGGTGATTTCGGAGAAAACCGGAGTGCCGGAGGGTTACCGGACCCCCCCCCCGGGAGAGTTAATGGGCCACATGGGCCTTAGTGGGAAGAGAGAGGGGCGGCCAGGGTGGGCCGCGCGCCCCCTCTCCCTCTGGTCCAAATTGGACTAGGAGGGGGGGGCGGTGCCCCCCTCTTTCCTTCCCCCTCTCCCTTTCCTTTCCCCCTCCTAGTAGGAGTAGGAAAGGGGGAGTCCTACTCCTACTAGGAGGAGGACTCCTCCTCCTTGGCGCGCCCCAAGGGGCCGACCGGCCTCTCCCCTTGCTCCTTTATATACGGGGGCAAGGGGGCACCCTAGGATACACAAGTTGATCTACGGATCGTTCCTTAGCCATGTGCGATGCCCCCCTCCACCATATTCTACCTCGGTCATATCATCGCGGAGTTTAGGCGAAGCCCTGCGCCGGTAGAGCATCATCATCATAACCACGCCGTCGTGCTGACGGAACTCATCCCCAAAGCTTTGCTGGATCGGAGCCCGGGGATCATCATCGAGCTGAACGTGTGCTGAACTCGGAGGTGCCGTACGTTCGGTACTTGGATCGGTCGGATCGTGAAGACGTACGACTACATCAACCGCATTGTCATGACGCTTCCGCTTACGGTCTACGAGGGTACGTGGACAACACTCTCCCCTCTCGTTGCTATGCCATCACCATGATCTTGCGTGTACGTAGGAATTTTTTTGAAATTACTATGTTCCCCAACAGTGGTATCAGAGCCAGGTTTTATGCGTAGTTGTCATATGCACGAGTAGAACACAAGTGAGTTGTGGGCGATACAAGTCATACTGCTTACCAGCATGTCATACTTTGGTTCGGCGGTATTGTGAGATGAAGCGGCCTGGACCGACATTACGCGTACGCTTACGCGAGACTGGTTTCACCGTTGCGAGCACTCGTGCTTAAAAGTGGCTGGCGGGTGTCTGTCTCTCTTACTTTAGCTGAATCAAGTGTGGCTACGCCCGGTCCTTGCGAAGGTTAAAACAGCACTAACTTGACAAACTATCGTTGTGGTTTTGATGCGTAGGTAAGAACGGTTCTTGCTAAGCCCGTAGCAGCCACGTAAAATTTGCAACAACAAAGTAGAGGACGTCTAACTTGTTTTGCAGGGCATGTTGTGATGTGATATGGTCAAGACGTGATGCTATATTTTATTGTATGAGATGATCATGTTTTGTAACCGAAGTTATCGGCAACTGGCAGGAGCCATATGGTTGCCGCTTTATTGTATGAAATGCAAACGCCCTGTAATTGCTTTACTTTATCACTAAGCGGTAGCGATAGTCGTAGAAGCAATAGATGGCGTAACGACAACGATGCAACGATGGAGATCAAGGTGTCGTGCCGGTGACGATGGTGATCACGACGGTGCTTCGAAGATGGAGATCACAAGCACAAGATGATGATGGCCATATCATATCACTTATATTGATTGCATGTGATGTTTATCCTTTATGCATCTTATCTTGCTTTGATTGACGGTAGCATTTTAAGATGATCTCTCACTAATTATCAAGAAGTGTTCTCCCTGAGTATGCACCGTTGCGAAAGTTCTTTGTGCTGAGACACCACGTGATGATCGGGTGTGATAGGCTCTACGTTCAAATACAACGGGTGCAAAACAGTTGCACACGCGGAATACTCGGGTTAAACTTGACGAGCCTAGCATATACAGATATGGGCTCGGAACACGGAGACCGAAAGGTCGAGCGTGAATCATATAGTAGATATGATCAACATAATGATGTTCACCATTGAAACTACTCCATCTCACGTGATGATCGGACATGGTTTAGTTGATTTGGATCACGTGATCACTTAGATGACTAGAGAGATGTCTGTCTAAGTGGGAGTTCTTAAGTAATATGATTAATTGAAAATTTATCATGAACTTAGTACCTGATAGTATTTTGCTTGTCTATGTTTGTTGTAGATAGATGGCTCGTGCTGTTGTTCCATTGAATTTTAATGCGTTCCTTGAGAAAGCAAAGTTGAAAGATGATGGTAGCAATTACACGGACTGGGTCCGTAACCTGAGGATTATCCTCATTGCTACACAGAAGAATTACGTCCTGGAAGCACCGCTGGGTGCCAGGCCTGCTGCTGATGCAACTGACGATGTTAAGAACGTCTGGCAGAGCAAAGCTGATGACTACTCGATAGTTCAGTGTGCCATGCTTTACGGCTTAGAACCGGGTCTTCAACGACGTTTTGAACGTCATGGGGCATATGAGATGTTCCAGGAGTTGAAGTTAATATTTCAAGCAAATGCCTGGATTGAGAGATATGAAGTCTCCAATAAGTTCTATAGCTGCAAGATGGAAGAGAATAGTTCTGTCAGTGAACACATACTCAAAATGTCTGGGTATAACAATCACTTGATTCAACTGGGAGTTAATCTTCCTGATGATAGTGTCATTGACAGAATTCTCCAATCACTACCACCAAGCTACAAGAGCTTCGTGATGAACTATAATATGCAAGGGATGGACAAGACTATTCCCGAGCTCTTCGCAATGCTAAAAGCCGCGGAGGTAGAAATCAAGAAGGAGCATCAAGTGTTGATGGTTAACAAGACCACCAGTTTCAAGAAAAAGGGCAAAGGGAAGAAGAAGGGGAACTTCAAGAAGAACAGCAAACAAGTTGCTGCTCAAGAGAAGAAACCCAAGTCTGGACCAAAGCCTGAAACTGAGTGCTTCTACTGCAAGCAGACTGGACACTGGAAGCGGAACTGCCCCAAGTATTTGGCGGATAAGAAGGATAGCAAAGTAAACAAAGGTATATGTGATATACATGTTATTGATGTGTACCTTACTAATGCTCGCAGTAGTACCTGGGTATTTGATACTGGTTCTGTTGCTAATATTTGCAACTCAAAACAGGGACTACGGATTAAGCAAAGATTGTCTAAGGACGAGGTGACGATGCGCGTGGGAAATGGTTCCAATGTCGATGTGATCGCGGTCGGCACGCTACCTCTACATCTACCATCGGGATTAGTTTTAGACCTAAATAATTGTCATTTGGTGCCAGTGTTAAGCATGAACATTATATCTGGATCTTGTTTGATGCGAGACGGTTATTCATTTAAATCAGAGAATAATGGTTGTTCTATTTATATGAGTAATATCTTTTATGGTCATGCACCCTTAAAGAGTGGTCTATTTTTATTGAATCTCGATAGTAGTGATACACATATTCATAGTGTTGAAACCAAAAGATGCAAAGTTGATAATGATAGTGCAACTTATTTATGGCACTGCCGTTTAGGTCATATCGGTGTAAAGCGCATGAAGAAACTCCATACTGATGGGCTTTTGGAATCACTTGATTATGAATCACTTGGTACTTGCAAACCATGCCTTATGGGCAAGATGACTAAAACGCCGTTCTCCGGAACTATGGAGCGAGCAACTGATTTATTGGAAATCATACATACTGATGTTTGTGGTCCAATGAATGTTGACGCTCGCGGCGGGTATCGTTATTTTCTCACCTTCACAGATGACTTGAGCAGATATGGATATATCTACTTGATGAAACACAAGTCTGAAACATTTGAAAAGAATTTCAGAGTGAAGTGGAAAATCATCGTAACAAGAAAATAAAGTTTCTACGATCTGATCGTGGAGGAGAATATTTGAGTTACGAGTTTGGTTTACATTTGAAACAATGCGGAATAGTTTCGCAACTCATGCCACCCGGAACACCACAACGAAATGGTGTGTCCGAACGTCATAATCGTACTTTACTAGATATGGTGCGATCTATGATGTATCTTACTGATTTACCGCTATCGTTTTGGGGTTATGCTTTAGAGACGGCCGCATTCACATTAAATAGGGCACCATCAAAATCCGTTAAGACGACGCCTTATGAACTGTGGTTTGGCAAGAAACCAAAGTTGTCGTTTCTTAAAGTTTGGGGCTGCGATGCTTATGTGAAGAAACTTCAACCAGATAAGCTTGAACCTAAATCGGAGAAATGTGTCTTCATAGGATACCCAAAAGAGACCATTGGGTACACCTTCTATCACAGATCCGAGGGCAAGATTTTTATTGCTAAAATCGGATCCTTTCTAGAGAAGGAGTTTCTCTCAAAAGAAGTGAGTGGGAGGAAAGTAGAACTTGATGAGATAACTGTATCTACTCCCTTGTTGGAAAGTAGTTCATTACAAGAACCGATTCCTGTGACAACTACACCAATTAGTGAGGAAGCTAATGATATTGATCATGAAACTTCAGATCAAGTTTCTACTGAACCTCGTAGGTCTACCAGAGTAAGATCCGCACCAGAGTGGTACGGTAATCCTATTCTGGAAGTCATGTTACTTGACCATGATGAACCTACGAACTATGAGGAAGCGATGATGAGCCCAGATTCCGCAAAATGGCTAGAGGCCATGAAATCTGAGATGGGATCCATGTATGAGAACAAAGTATGGACTTTGGTTGACTTGCCCGATGATCGGTAAGCCATTGAGAATAAATGGATCTTTAAGAAGAAGACTGACGCTGATGGTAATGTAACTGTCTATAAAGCTCGACTTGTTGCGAAAGGTTTTCGACAAGTTCAAGGGGTTGACTATGATGAGACTTTCTCACCCGTAGCGATGCTTAAGTCTGTCCGAATCATGCTAGCTATTGCTGCATTTCATGATTATGAAATCTGGCAAATGGATGTCAAAACTGCATTCTTGAATGGATTTCTGGAAGAAGAGTTGTATATGATGCAGCCAGAAGGTTTTGTTGATCCAAAAGGTGCTAACAAAGTGTGCAAGCTCCAGCAATCCATTTATGGACTGGTGCAAGCATCTCGGAGTTGGAATAAACGCTTTGATAGTGTGATCAAAGCATATGGTTTTATACAGACTTTTGGAGAAGCCTGTATTTACAAGAAAGTGAGTGGGAGCTCTGTAGCATTTCTGATATTATATGTAGATGACATATTATTAATTGGAAATGATATAGAATTTCTAGATAGCATAAAGGGATACTTGAATAAAAGTTTTTCAATGAAAGATCTAGGTGAAGCTGCTTACATATTGGGCATCAAAATCTACAGAGATAGATCAAGATGCTTAATAGGACTTTCACAAAGCACATACCTTGATAAAATTTTGAAAAAGTTCAAAATGGTTCAGGCAAAGAAAGGGTTCTTGCCCGTGCTTCAAGCTGTGAAGTTGAGTCAAACTCAATGCCCGACCACAGCGGAAGATAGAGAGAAAATGAAAGATATTCCCTATGCTTCAGCCATAGGCTCTATCATGTATGCAATGCTATGTACCAGACCTGACATATGCTTAGCAATAAGTTTGGCAGGGAGGTACCAAAGTAATCCAGGAGTGGATCACTGGACAGCGGTCAAGAACATCCTGAAATACCTGAAAAGGACCAAGGATATACTTCTCGTATATGGATGTGACAAAGAGCTAGTCGTAAATGGTTACGTCGATGCAAGCTTTGACACTGATCCGGACGATTCTAAATCGCAAACCGGATACGTGTTTTTATTAAACGGTGGAGCTGTAAGTTGGTGCAGTTCTAAACAAAGCATCGTGGCGGGATCTACATGTGAAGCTGAGTACATAGCTGCTTCGGAAGCAGAAAATGAAGGAGTCTGGATGAAGGAGTTCATTTCCGATCTAGGTGTCATACCTAGTGCATCGGGGCCAATGAAGATCTTCTATGACAATACTGGTGCAATTGCTTTGGCAAAGGAATCCAGATTTCACAAGAGGACCAAGCACATCAAGAGACGCTTCAATTCCATCCGAGACCAAGTCCAAGTGGGAGACATAGAAATTTGCAAGATACATACGGATCTGAATGTTGTAGACCCATTGACTAAGCCTCTCTCACGAGCAAAACATGATCAGCACCAAGACTCCATGGGTGTTAGAATCATTACTATGTAATCTAGATTATTGACTCTAGTGCAAGTGGGAGACTGAAGGAAATATGCCCTAGAGGCAATAATAAAGTTATTATCTATTTCCTCATATCATGATAAATGTTTATTATTCATGCTAGAATTGTATTAACCGGAAACATGATACATGTGTGAATACATAGACAAACATATAGTCACTAGTATGCCTCTACTTGACTAGCTCATTAATCAAAGATGGTTATGTTTCCTAACCATAGACATGTGTTGTCATTTGATTAATGGGATCACATCATTAGGATAATGATGTGATTGACATGACCCATTCCGTTAGCCTAGCACTTGATCGTTTAGTATATTGCTATTGCTTTCTTCATGACTTATACATGTTCCTGTAACTATGAGATTATGCAACTCCTGTTTACCGGAGGAACACTTTGGGTACTACCAAACATCACAACGTAACTGGGTGATTATAAAGGAGTACTACAGGTGTCTCCGAAGGTACATGTTGAGTTGGCGTATTTCAAGATTAGGTTTTGTCACTCCGATTGTCGGAGAGGTATCTCTGGGCCCTCTCAGTAATGCACATCACTATAAGCCTTGCAAGCAATGTGACCAATGAGTTGGTTACGGGATGATTCATTACGTAACGAGTAAAGAGACTTGTCGGTAACGAGATTGAACTAGGTATTGGATACTGACGATCAAATCTCGGGCAAGTAACATACCGATGACAAAGGGAACAACGTATGTTGTTATGCGGTTTGACCGATAAAGATCTTCGTAGAATATGTAGGAACCAATATGGGCATCCAGGTTCCGCTGTTGGTTATTGACCGAGAATAGTTCTAGGTCATGTCTACATAGTTCTCGAACCCGTAGGGTCCGCACGCTTAACGTTACGATGATAGTTTTATTATGAGTTTATAAGTTTTGATGTACCGAAGTTTGTTCGGAGTCCCGGATGTGATCACGGACATGACGAGGAGTCTCAAAATGGTCGAGACATAAAGATTGATATATTGGACGACTATATCCGGACACCGGAAGTGTTCCGGGTGATTTCGGAGAAAACCGGAGTGCCGGAGGGTTACCGGACCCCCCCGGGAGAGTTAATGGGCCACATGGGCCTTAGTGGGAAGAGAGAGGGGCGGCCAGGGTGGGCCGCGCGCCCCCTCTCCCGCTGGCCCGAATTGGACTAGGAGGGGGGGCGGCGCCCCCCTCTTTCCTCCCCCCTCTCCCCCTTCCTTTCCCCCTCCTAGTAGGAGTAGGAAAGGGGGAGTCCTACTCCTACTAGGAGGAGGACTCCTCCTCCTTGGCACGCCCCAAGGGGCCGATCGGCCTCTCCCCTTGCTCCTTTATATACGGGGGCAGGGGGACCCTAGGATACACAAGTTGATCTACGGATCGTTCCTTAGCCGTGTGCGGTGCCCCCCTCCACCATATTCCACCTTGGCCATATCGTCGCGGAGTTTAGGCGAAGCCCTGCGCCGGTAGAGCATCATCATCGTCACCACACCGTCATGCTGACGGAACTCATCCCCGAAGCTTTGCTGGATCGGAGCCCGGGAATTGTCATCGAGCTGAACGTGTGCTGAACTCGGAGGTGTCGTACGTTCGGTACTTGGATCGGTCGGATCGTGAAGACGTACGACTACATCAACCGCGTGGTCATAACGCTTCCGCTTACGGTCTACGAGGGTACATGGACAACACTCTCCCCTCTCGTTGCTATGCCATCACCATGATCTTGCGTGTACGTAGGATTTTTTTTCAAATTACTACGTTCCCCAACAATAATTGTAGCCTCTTTCGATAAGTAAGAGTGTGTAACCCAACGAGGAGCTAAAGGTAGAACAAATATTCTCTCAAGTCCTATCTGCCACTGATACGACTCTACGCATGCTTAGTGTTCGCTTTACCTAGAACAAGTATGAAGCTAGAAGTACTTTGTAGGTGTTGTTGGATAGGTTTGCAAGATAATAAAAAGCACGTAAATAAAAAGTAGGGGCTGTTTAGATAAAGAAGCAATAAAGTAAATATAGCAAGTGTGGAAAAGTGGTGGTAGGAGTTGTGAAATTGTCCCTAAGCAATTGACTACTTTACTAGACCGATAGCAAGTTTTATGTGGGAGAGGCCACTGCTAGCATGTCATCCCTGACTTGGAATTCTATGCACTTATGATTGGAACTATTAGCAAGCATCCACAACTACTAACCTTCATTAAGGTAAAACCCAACCATAGCATTAAGATATATTGGTCCCCCTTCAATCCCGTATGCATCAATTTCTATGCTAGGTTGAAGCTTCTGTCACTCTTGCCCTCCAATACATAGTCCTATCAACATACAACTAACCCTATGGTGTGATCCACACGCGCGCTCATATGATGGGCACCAAAGGACAGCAACATAACCACAAGCAAATTAAACCAATCATAGCAATTCATCAATCACCGATAGGACAACAAAAATCTACTCAGACATCATAAGATGGCAACACATCATTGGATAATAATATGAAGCATAAAGCACCATGTTCAAGTAGAGGGTACAGCGGGTTGCGGGAGAGTGGACAACTGAACATAGATGGGGGAAGGTGATGGAGATGTTGGTGAAGATGATGGAGGTGTTGGTGTAGATCGCGGTGATGATGATGGCCACCGGTGGCGTTCCGGGGCCACCAGAAACAAGGGGGAGAGAGCCCCCTTCTTCTTATTCTTCTTCCTTGACCTCCTCCCTAGATGGGAGAAGGGTTTCCCCTCTGGTCTTTGGCTCCCATGGCATGGGAGGGGCGAGAGACCCTCCAAGATTGGATCTATCTCCCCGTCTCTCTCTGTTTGTGCGTTCCCAGATTCTGCCCGGGCACCGTTTCTTTTATATCCGGAGATCCATAACTCCGATTGGATTGAACCATTCGCCCAGATATTTTTCCAAAAATTAGCTTTCTTGCGGCCAAAGTAGAGCATCAACCGCCTTATGAGGGGCCCACAAGGGTCAGGGGCGCGCCCAGTAGAGGCAGGCGTGCCCCCTGCCTTGTGGCCACCTCGGGCACCGTTTCGCATTGATTCTTCCTCCGGAAAATTCCAAATATTCCAAAAATATTCTCCGTCCATTTTATCCCGTTTGGATTCCATTTGATATGGGTTTCCTCTGAAACATAAAACATGCAACAGACAGGAACTGGCACTGGGCACTGTATCAATATGTTAGTCCCAAAAATAATATAAAAAGGTGCCAAAAAGTATATGAAAGTTGTAGAATTTTAGCATGAAACAATCAAAAAATATAGATACGACGGAGACGTATCAGGGGCCACCCACTGTCCAGGAGGTGGGGGCGCGCCCTACCCGCCTGGGCGCACCCCCTGCCTCGTGGGCCACCTGGAAGCCCCCCGATGCCCATCTTCTGGTATATGGTGTCTTTTGACTTGAAAAAATCATAAGGAAGCTTTCGGGATGAAGCGCCGCCATCTTAGGTGGAACCTTGGCGGAACCAATCTAGGGCTCCGGCGAAGCTGTTCTGCTGGGGAAACATCCCTCCGGGAGGGGGAAATCATCACCATCGTCATCACCATCGATCCTCTCATCGATAGGGTGTCAATATCCATCAACATCTTCAACAACACCATCTCCTCTCAAACCCTAGTTCATCTCTTGTATTCGATCTTTGTCTCAAAACCTCAGATTGGTACCTATGGGTTGCTAGTAGTGTTGATTACTCCTTGTAGTTGATGCTAGTTGGTTTATTCGGTGGAAGATCATATGTTCAGATCCTTTATGCATATTAATACCCCTCTGATTATGAACATGAATATGATTTGTGATTAGTTACACTTGTTCCTGAGGACATGGGAGAAGTCTTGTTATAAGTAGTCATGTGAATTTGGTATTCGTTCGATATTTCGATGAGATGTATGTTGTCTTCCCTCTAGTGGTGTTATGTGAACATCGACTACATGACACTTCACCATTATTTGGGCCTAGAGGAAGGCATTGGGAAGTAATAAGTAGATGATGGGTTGCTAGAGTGACAGAAGCTTAAACCCTAGTTTATGCGTTGCTTCGTAAGGGGCTGATTTGGATACATATGTTTCATAATATGGTTAGGTTTACCTTAATTCTTCTTTCATAGTTGCGGATGCTTGCGAGAGGGGTTAATCATAAGTGGGATGCTCGTCCAAGGAAGGGCAGTACCCAAGCACCGGTCCACCCACATATCAAATTATCAATGTAACGAACGCAAATCATATGAGCATGATGAAAACTAGCTTGATGATAATTCCCATGTGTCCTCGAGAGCGCTTTCCTTTATATAAGAGTTTGTCCAGGCTTGTCATTTGCTACAAAAGGATTGGGCCACCTTGCTGCACCTTGTTTACTTTTGTTATTTGTTACCCGTTATGAATTACCTTATCACAAACTATCTGTAACCGATAATTTCAGTGCTTACAGAGAATACCTTACTAAAAACCGCTTGTCATTTCCTTCTGCTCCTTGTTGGGTTTGACACTCTTACTTATCGAAAGGACTATGATAGATCCCCTATACTTGTGGGTCATCAAGATGCTGGATGTCGGTGATGATGCGTGTGCTAAGTACTTCAGCATGATGTTGGATGGGCCAGCTCGTACGTGGTTAAAAACCCTGCCCACTAATTCTACTGGGTCATGGGCAGAGTTAAAGAGGCGTTTTATTCAAAATTTCAAGGACACATGCAAGTAACCTATGTCGATTCTAGATTTGGATTCTTGCATTCAAGGTGAAGGAGAGTAAACAACCCATTGGGTGCACGGGATCTCGCCAATCATACATTCATTAGATAGTATCAATGCCGGTTCTGCAGTCTTGATGTTAGAGAAGAATTGTCATTTCCTCCCTCTTAAGCAGAAGCTGGGGCGGCTTAAGCGCCACTGCAATGATATGGGGGGAGCTAATGGAGGTTCTCGTCAAATACGCCGACTCTGACAGTACCAAGGATCCTGAGTTTGATGATGATAAGCCGGGGAAGGGAAAGAAGGGCGACAATACAAAAGGGCAACAACATAACCCGGCGGTCCAAGCCGGCAACGATAAGCGTAAACCTGATGGTAATTTTGATTTTGTGGCTAACACCAATGCGCAGAATAATAATCAACATCGCAAGGGAAAGCCGCCCCAAGGGTTAAGACTCAACCTTGAGGCAATGCTGAATCAATCTTGTCCAAAGCACGACACGTGCGATAAGCCATCTGGTCATATGTGGAAGGATTGTTACATCATGAAGGAGTTTAGGAATTCCAATCTTTTCAATCGTGGCCCAAATGGCGGCTCTGGATCCGGCTCTCACGAACCTGGCTTTGGTGGTGGCAGTTCAAGCTCTGGCTTTCAAGGTCAGGGCAATCAAGGTGGTTTTAATCAATAGTCTAACCAAGGAGACCAGCAACAACAGTCTGGTTATCAGAGTAATCCAAAGCAGCTGAACGGTGGTCAGTATCATGTGTTCACTACAAGTTTGTGCAAGAGAGATCAGAAAATCCATAAGCGGGCGGTGAACTCTGTTGAACCGGCGGTGCCCCGATACTTAAGGTGGTCTGATCAGCCTATGACGTGGAGCAGAGAGGATCACGCGCCCCGGCTTGATAATCTGGGTCAGCTGGCACTAGTGGTTGCTCCGTAGGTAGGAGGATATAAACTCACAAAGGTGCTCATGGATGGAGGCAGCAGTATCAACATCCTTTATTATGAGACCTTTTGTCGTATGAATTTAACTCACAAGGATCTTAGGCCATCTTCTACTGTCTTTCGTGGGGTGGTGCCTGGTAAGTCGGCATATCCTGTGGGTAGGATAACACTGGAAGTGGCTTTTGGAGATGACAATGATTCCAGAGCTGAGAAGTTAACTTTTGAGGTGGTGAAAATTAAGAGCCCATACCATGCTTTGTTTGGGCGGCCGGCTTATGCCAAGTTTATGGCATGGCCGTGTTATGTTTATTCGTAGCTTAAGATGTCAGGTCACAAGGGCACCATCATGGTGCATGGCAATAAAAAATCACTCTAGATTGTGAAGAGGGTGATGCTGCTTATGCTGAGTGGGCTTGCGCCACTGAAGAACTAAAGTTTTATAAAGACAATGTTGACCCGGCGGATATGACACCTTTGAAGAAGCCAACGATAGAGAATGAGCCCTTAATGAAGTTCAAGTCGGCAGATGATACTAAGCTGGTTGATTTTGTCCCTGGCGATCCTTCCAAGCAATTCAGCATCAGTGCGAATATGGATTCGAAATAGGAAAACGCGCTCATCGAGTTCATCCGTGAGAACTGGGACATCTTTGCATGGAAGCCTTCTGATATGCCAGGTGTACGAGGGAACTCGCTGAGCATACTCTTAATGTGGATCCCAAGTTTAAACCGGTCAAATAGTTTCTTCGCCGTTTCAATGAGGAAAGGTGCAAGGCAATCGGCGAAGATGTGGCCCGGCTCTTGGCGCCAGGGTTCATCATTGAAGTTTTTCATCCTGAATGGTTGGCTAACCCGGTGCTAGTACTTAAGAAAAATGGCACTTGGTGTATGTGTGTGGATTATACAGACCTTAACAAGGCATGTCTAACCGATCCCTTTGCTCTCACTCGTATTGACCAGATTATTGATGCTACAGCGGGTTGTGAGCGCTTGAGTTTTTTGGATGCGTACTCTGGTTATCATCAGATCAAAATGGCAGTTAAGGACCAGGAGAAGACATCCTTCATCACTCCCTTTGGAGCGTTCCGCTATGTATCTATGCCTTTTGGGCTCAAGAGTGCCCAGGCGACTTACCAACGATGTGTTCAGAATTGTCTTCATGACCAGATTGGGCGCAATGTTCATGCTTATGTGGATGATATTGTTGTGAAATCCAGGAAGAAGGAGACGTTGATTGAGGATTTGAAGGAAACCTTTGACAATCTCTGGGTCTACAAGATGATGCTTAACCCGACCAAGTGTGTCTTTGGTGTGCCAGCAGGCAAGTTACTTGGTTTCTTGGTATCTGAGAGAGGCATTGAAGCTAACCCGGAGAAGATCAGGGCTATCACCTCTTTGGCTAAAACGGCGTCTATCAATGACGTCCAGCGTTTGGCGAGTCGTATCGCGGCTTTGATCCAGTTTATAAGTCGCCTGGGAGAGAAGGCCATCACTCTGTATCAGATGATAAAAAAGACAGATAATTTTGTCTTGAGCGACGTTGCTAATGAGGCGTTTGAGGCACTTAAGAAGCAATTGGCTGAGCCGCCGGTTCTTGCAGCCCCCATTGAGAAGGAGCCTTTGCTGTTATATGTGGTTGCAAACAACCAGCTATCAATGTAGCAGTTGTGGTTGGAAGGAAGGAGTCAGGCAAGGAGCATCCGGTTCAAAGGCCGGTTTGTTATGTGAGTGAGGTGCTCATTGAGTCTAAGCAGAGATACCCACATTGGCAGAAGCTGGTTGATGGCGTGTTCATGGCTAATCGCAAGTTGAAGCAATATTTCCTTGGTCATCCCATCACGGTGGTTAGCTCTGCTCCTTTGGGGGATATTATTCAAAACAGAGAACCACAGGTCGGGTAGCTAAGTGGGCCATTAAGCTTGGACCCCATGGTTTAAAATATATGCCTCAAACGGCTATGAAATCTCAAGCACTTGTGGACTTCATCAATGATTGGACAGAACTACAGATGCCTGAGGAAAAGCAGGATCATACATATTGGACTATTCATTTTGATGGATCCAGGCAGTTGGAAGGCTCGGGGGCTGGAGTTATATTGACTTCCCCATGAGGTGATAAATTTTGTTATGTTTTAAGGTTGATGTTCCCTTGCACTAACAATGCAGCTGAATATGAAGCCTTACTCTATGGTCTTTGGATGGCTAAAGAGATGAATCTAAGCCGGGTAAGATGTTTTGGCGACTCAGATTTGGTGGCTCAACAAGTATCAGGGACCTGGGATTCCAAGGATCCGCTCATGGCGGCTTATCGTCGAGAGGTGGATACTATTGCTGGTAACTTCAAAGGATATCAAGTGGAGAATGTCGATCGAAGAAAAAAATGAAGCAGTTGATGCGTTAAGCCGCTTGGGGTCTCAGTGTAAGCCGGCCCCCCTAATATTTTCCTTGATATTTTGCATAACCCATTAGTGAAATTGCCTACGGAGGAAGACTTGCTAGTTCTTGACCCGAAGGCACAATTGGTGGCAGCTCTTCATGCTATCCCTGATTGGACTGTTCCATATTTGGCTTACATGACCCAGGGTGAGTTACCTGAGGATGAAACTTTGGCTAGAAAGATAATCTGGAGGTCTAAGTCAATGACTATTGTCAAAGGTGAGCTTCACAGTGTTGGGGAACATAGCAGAAATTCAAAATTTTCCTACGTGTCACCAAGATCTATCTATGGAGACACCAGCAACGAGGGGAAGGAGAGTGCATCTACATACCCTTGTAGATCGCTAAGCGGAAGCGTTCAAGTGAACGGGGTTGATGGAGTCGTACTCGTCGTGATTCAAATCACCGATGACCAAGTGCCGAACGGACAGCACCTTCGCGTTCAACACACGTACAGCCCGGTGACGTCTCCCACGCCTTGATCCAGCAAGGAGAGAGGGAGAGGTTGAGGAAGACTCCATCCAGCAGCAGCACAACAGCGTGGTGGTGATGGAGGAGCGTGGCAATACTGCAGGGCTTCGCCAAGCACCGCGAGATATGAGGAGAAAGAGAGGGAGGGCTGCACCAACAGGCAGAGATCGAATCACGTGTTATGTGCAGCCCCAGGCCTCACTATATATAGGGAAGAGGGAGGAGGGTGCGCCCCTCTAGGGTTCCCACCCTAGGGGGTGCGGCAGCCCTAGATGGGAAAGGGGCGGCGGCCAAGGGAGGATTCCCTCCCCCCCAAGGCACCTAGGAGGTGCCTTCCCCTCCTAGGACTCTTCCTTAGGGTTCCCCCTTCACCCTAGGCGCATGGGTCATGAGGGAAGTGGCGCCCCAGCCCACTTTGGGCTGGATCCCTTCCCACTTCAGCCCATGGGACCCTCCGGGATAGGTGGCCCCACCCGGTGGACCCCCGGGACCCTTCCGGTGGTCCCGGTACAATACCGATGACCCCGAAACTTGTCCCGATGGCCGAAATAGGACTTCCTATATATAAATCTTTACCTCCGGACCATTCCGGAACTCCTCGTGACGTCCTGGATCTCATCCGGGACTCCGAACAACATTCGGTAACCACACATACAAACTTCCTTTATAACCCTAGCGTCATCGAACCTTAAGTGTGTAGACCCTACGGGTTCGGGAGACATGTAGTCATGACCGAGACGTTCTCCGGTCAATAACCAACAGCGGGATCTGGATACCCATGTTGGCTCCCACATGTTCCACGATGATCTCATCGGATGAACCACGATGTCAAGGACTCAATCGATCCCGTATACAATTCCCTTTGTCTAACGGTATTGTACTTGCCCGAGATTCGATCGTCGGTATACCGATACCTTGTTCAATCTCGTTACCGGCAAGTCTCTTTACTCGTTCCGTAACACATCATCCCGTGATCAACCCCTTGGTCACATTGTGCACATTATGATGATGTCCTACCGAGTGGGCCCAGAGATACCTCTCCGTTTACACGGAGTGACAAATCCCAGTCTCTATTCGTGCCAACCCAACAGACACTTTCGGAGATACCTGTAATGCACCTTTATAGCCACCCAGTTACGTTGTGACGTTTGGTACACCCAAAGCATTCCTACGGTATCCGGGAGTTGCACAATCTCATGGTCTAAGGAAAAGGTACTTGACATTAGAAAAGCTTTAGCATACGAACTACGATCTTTGTGCTAGGCTTAGGATTGGGTCTTGTCCATCACATCATTCTTCTAATGATGTGATCCCGTTATCAATGACATCCAATGTCCATGGTCAGGAAACCGTAACCATCTATTGATCAACGAGCTAGTCAACTAGAGGCTCACTAGGGACATAATTGTGGTCTATGTATTCACACGTGTATTACGATTTCCGGATAATACAGTTATAGCATGAATAAAAGACAATTATCATGAACAAGGAAATATAATAATAATACTTTTATTATTGCCTCTAGGGCATATTTCCAACAGTCTCCCACTTGCACTAGAGTCAATAATCTAGTTCACATCACCATGTGATTAACACTGACAGGTCACATCACCATGTGACCAACATCCAAAGAGTCTTGGGTTTGACATGTTGCTTGTGAGAGAGGTTTTTAGTCAACGGGTCTGAACCTTTCAGGTCCGTGTGTGCTTTACAAATCTCTATGTCATCTCCTAGATGTAGCTACCACGTTCTATTTGGAGCCATTCCAAATAAATGTTCCACTTGGAGCTATTCTAAATTGTTGCCCCATTATACGTATCCGGTATCTCTACTTAGAGCTATCCGGATAGGTGTTAAGCTTGCATCGACGTAACCTTTACGACGAACTCTTTTACCACCTCCATAATCGAGAAAATTCCTTAGTCCACTAAGGATAACTTTGACCGCTATCTAGTGATCTATTCTTGGATCACTCTTGTACCCCTTGACTGACTCATGGCAAGGCACACTTCAGGTGCGGTACACAGCATAGCATACTGTAGAGCCTACGTCTAAAGCATAGGGGACGACCTTCGTCCTTTCTCTCTTTTCTGCCGAGGTCGAGCTTTAAGTCTTAACTTCGTACCTTTACAACTCAGGCAAGAACTTCTTCTTTGACTGATCCATCTTGAACACCTTCAAGATCATGTCAACGTATGTGCTCATTTGAAAGTATTATTAAGCATTTTGATCTATCCTTATAGATCTTGATGCTCAATGTTCAAGTAGCTTAATCCAGGTTTTCTATTGAAAAACACCTTTCAAATAACCCTATATGCTTTCCAGAAATTCTACATCATTTCTGATCAACAATATGTCAACAACATATACTCATCAGAAATTCTATAGTGCTCCCACTCACTTCTTTGGAAATACAAGTTTCTCATAAACTTTGTATAAACCCAAAATCTTTGATCATCTCATCAAAGCGCACATTCCAACTCCGAGATGCTTGCTCCAGTCCATGGAAGGATCGCTAGAGCTAGCATACCTTTCAGCATCCTTAGGATCGACAAAACCTTTCTGATTGTATCGCATACAACCTTTCCTTACGAAAACTGGTAAGGAAACTCGTTTTGTCATCCATCTGCCAGATTTCATAAATGCAGCTAATGCTAACATGAATCCGACGGACTTAAGCATCGCTACGGATGAGAAAATCTCATCGTAGTCAACTCCTTGAACTTGTGAAAAACTCTTCGCCACAAGTCGAGCTTCATAGGCGGTGACATTACCGTCCACGTCCGTCTTCTTCTTAAAGATCCATTTATCTTAATGGCTTGCCGATCATCGGGCAAGTCCACCAAAGTCCATGCTTTGTTCTGATACATGGATCCTATCTCGGATTTCATGGCTCCTAACCATTTGTCGGAATTTGGGCCCACCATTGCTTCTCCATAGCTCGTAGGTTCATTGTTGTCTAGCAACATGACCTTTAAGACAGGATCACCGTACCAATCTGAAGCAGTACGCGTCCTTGTCATCCTACGAGGTTCGGTAGTGACTTGATCTGAAGTTTCATGATCACTATCATAAGCTTCTACTTTAATTGGTGTAGGTGCCACAGGAACAACTTCCTGTGCCCTGCTACACACTAGTTGAAGTGATGGTTCAATAACCACATCAAGTCTCCACCATCCTCCCACTCAACTTTTCGAGAGAAACCTTTCCTCGAGAAAGGACCCGATTCAAGAAACAATCCATATTGCTTTCGGATCTGAATTAGGAGGTATACCCAACTGTTTTGGGTGTCCTATGAAGATGCATTTTATCCGCTTTGGGTTCGAGCTTATCATGATGAAACCTTTTCACATAAGCGTCGTAGCCCCAAACTTTTAAGAAACGACAACTTAGGTTTCTCCAAACCATAATTCAAACGGTGTCGTCTCAACGGAATTACGTGGTGCCCTATTTAAAGTGAATGTGGTTGTCTCTAATGCCTAACCCATCAACAATAGTGGTAATTCGATAAGAGACATCATGGTACGCACCATATCCAATAGGGTGCAACTATGATGTTCGGACACACCATCACACTATGGTGTTCCAGGCGGTATTAATTGCGAAACAATTTCCACAATGTCTTAGTTGTGTGCCAAAACTTGTAACTCAGATATTCATCTCTATGATCATATCATAGACATTTTATCCTCTTGTCACAATGATCTTCTACTTCACTCTGAAATTACTTGAACCATTCAATAATTCAGACTTGTGTTTCATCAAGTAAATATTCTCAACATCTACTCGAATCATCTGTGAAGTAAGGACATAACGATATTCACTGTATGCCTCAGCACTCATTGGACTGCACACATCAAAATGTGTTACTTCCAACAAGTTGCTATCTTGTTCCATCTTACTGAAAACGAGGCTTTTCAGTCATCTTGCCCATGTGGTATGATTTGCATATCTCAAGTGATTCAAAATCAAGTGAGTCCAAACGATCCATCTGCATGGAGTTTCTTCATGCGTATACACCAATAGACATGGTTCGCATGTCTCAAACTTTTCAAAAACGAGTGAGTCCAAAGATCCATCAACATGGAGCTTCTTCATGCGTTTTATACCAATATGACTTACATGGCAGTGCCACAAGTAAGTGGTACTATCATTACTATCTTATATCTTTTGGCATGAAAATGTGTATCACTACGATCGAGATTCAATAAACCATTCCTTTGGGTGCAAGACCATTGAAGGTTTTATTCAAATAAATAGAGTAACCATTATTCTCTTTAAATGAATAACCGTATTGCGATAGACATAATCCAATCATGTCTATGCTCAATGCAAACACCAAATGACAATTATTCAGGTTTAATACTAATCTTGATGGTAGAGGGAGCGTGCGATGTTTGATCACATCAAACTTGGAAACACTTCCAACACATATCGTCAGCTCACCTTTAGCTAGTCTCCGTTTATTTCGTAGCTCTTTTATTTCGAGTTACTAACACTTAGAAACCGAACCGGTATCTTATACCCTGGTGCTACTAGGAGTACTAGTAAAGTACACATTAACATAATGTATATCCAATATACTTCTATCGACCTTGCCAGCCTTCTCATCTACCAAGTATCTAGGGTAATTCTGCTCCAGTGGTTATTCCCCTTATTACAGAAGCACTTAGTCTCGGGTTTGGGTTCAACCTTGGGTTTCTTCACTAGAGCAGCAGCTGATTTGCCGTTTCATGAAGTATCCCTTCTTGCCCTTGCCCTTCTTGAAACTAGTGGTTTCACCAACCATCAACAATTGATGCTCCTTCTTGATTCCTACTTTCGCGGTGTCAAACATCGTGAATACCTCAAGGATCATCATATCTATCCTTGATATGTTATAGTTCATCACGAAGCTCTAGCAGCTTGGTGGCAATGACTTTGGAGAAACATCACTATCTCATCTGAAAGATCAACTCCCACTCGATTCAAGTGATTGTCGCACTCAGACAATCTGAGCACAAGCTCAACGATTGAGCTTTTCTCCCTTAGTTTGCTGGCTAAGAAAATCATCGGAGGTCTCATACCTCTTGACGTGGGCATGAGCCTGAAATCCCAATTTCAGCCCTCGAAACATCTCATATGTTCCGCGACGTTTCGAAAAACGTCTTTGGTGCCTCAACTCTAAACCGTTTAACTGAACTATCACGTAGTTATCAAAACGTGTATGTCCGATGTTCGCAACATCCACAAACGACGTTTGGGGTTCAGCACACTGAGCAGTGCATTAAGGACATAAGCTTTCTACTGTCCGCATAATCGCTACTATCAACTTTCAACTATATTTTCTCTAGGAACATATCTAAACAGTAGAACTATAGCGCGAGCTACGACATAATTTGCAAAAATCTTTTGACTATGTTCAGGATAATTAAGTTCATCTTATGAACTCCCACTCAGATAGACATCCCTCTGGTCATCTAAGTGATCACATGATCCGAGTCAAACTAGGCCGTGTCCGGTCATCACGTGAGACGGACTAGTCATCATCGGTGAACATCTTCATGTTGATCGTATCTACTATACGACTCATGCTCGACCTTTCGGTCTCCGTGTTCCGAGGTCATGTCTGTACATGCTAGGCTCATCAAGTTAACCCTAAGTGTTTTCGCTGTGTAAAACTGTCTTACACCCGTTGTATGTGAACGTAAGGATCTATCACACCCGATCATCACGTGGTGCTTCGAAACGACGAACTGTAGCAACGGTGCACAGTTAGGGGAGAACACTTCTTGAAATTGTTGTAAGGGATCATCTTATTTACTACCGTCATTCTAAGTAAACAAGATGCAAAAACATGATAAACATCACATGCAATCAAATAGTGACATGATATGGCCATCATCACTTTGCTCCTTTTGATCTCCATCTTCGGGGCTCCATGATCATCATCGTCACCGGCATGACACCATGATCTCCATCATCGTGTCTCCGTGAAGTTGTCACGTCATCTATTACTTCTACTACTACAGCTAACGGTTAGCAATAAAGTAAAGTAATTACATGACATTTATGTTGACACGCAGGTCATAAATAAATTAAGACAACTCCTATGGCTCCTGCCGGTTGTCATACTCATCGACATGCAAGTCGTGATTCCTATTACAAGAACATGATCAATCTCATACATCACATATATCATTCATCACATCCTTTTGGCCATATCACATCACATAGCATACCCTGCAAAAACAAGTTAGACGTCCTCTAATTGTTGTTTGCATGTTTTACGTGGCTGCTATGGGTTTCTAGCAAGAACGTTTCTTACCTACGCAAGAACCACAACGTGATATGCCAATTGCTATTTACCCTTCATAAGGACCCTTTTCATCGAATCTGATCCGACTAAAGTGGGAGAGACAGACACCCGCTAGCCACCTTATGCAACTAGTGCATGTATGTCGGTGGAACCTGTCTCACGTAAGAGTACGTGTAAGGTCGGTCCGGGCCGCTTCATCCCACGATGCCGCCGAATCAAGATAAGACTAGTAACGGCAAGCATATTGAACAAAACCAACGCCCACAACTACTTTGTGTTCTACTCGTGCATAGAATCTACGCAATAGACCTAGCTCATGATGCCACTGTTGGGGAACGTAGCAGAAATTCAAAATTTTCCTACGTGTCACCAAGATCTATCTATGGAGAGACCAGCAATGAGGGGAAGGAGAGTGCATCTACATACCCTTGTAGATCGCTAAGCGGAAGCGTTCAAGTGAACGGGGTTGATGGAGTCGTACTCGTCGTGATTCAAATCACCGATGACCAAGTGCCGAACGGACAACACCTCCGCGTTCAACACACGTACAGCCCGGTGACGTCTCCCACGCCTTGATCCAGCAAGGAGAGAGGGAGAGGTTGAGGAAGACTCCATCCAGCAGCAGCACAACGGCATGGTGGTGATGGAGGAGCGTGGCAATACTGCAGGGCTTCGCCAAGCACCGCGAGATATGAGGAGAAAGAGAGGGAGGGCTACACCAACAGGCAGAGATCAAATCACGTGTTATGTGCAGCCCCAGGCCTCACTATATATAGGGAAGAGGGAGGAGGGTGCGCCCCCTCTAGGGTTCCCACCCTAGGGGGTGCGGAAGCCCTAGATGGGAAAGGGGTGGCGGCCAAGGGAGGATTCCCTCCCCCCCCAAGGCACCTAGGAGGTGCCTTCCCCTCCTAGGACTCTTCCTTAGGGTTCCCCCTTCACCCTAGGCGCATGGGCCATGAGGGAAGTGGCGCCCCAGCCCACTTTGGGCTGGATCCCTTCCCACTTCAGCCCATGGGACCCTCCGGGATAGGTGGCCCCACCCGGTGGACCCCCGGGACCCTTCCGGTGGTCCCGGTACAATACCGATGACCCCGAAACTTGTCCCGATGGCCGAAATAGGACTTCCTATATATAAATCTTTACCTCCGGACCATTCCGGAACTCCTCGTGACGTCCGGGATCTCATCCGGGACTCCGAACAACATTCGGTAACCACACATACAAACTTCCTTTATAACCCTAGCGTCATCGAACCTTAAGTGTGTAGACCCTACGGGTTCGGGAGACATGTAGTCATGACCGAGACGTTCTCCGGTCAATAACCAACAGCGGGATCTGGATACCCATGTTGGCTCCCACATGTTCCACGATGATCTCATCGGATGAACCACGATGTCAAGGACTCAATCGATCCCGTATACAATTCCCTTTGTCTAACGGTATTGTACTTGCCCGAGATTCGATCGTCGGTATACCGATACCTTGTTCAATCTCGTTACCGGCAAGTCTCTTTACTCGTTCCGTAACACATCATCCCGTGATCAACCCCTTGGTCACATTGTGCACATCATGATGATGTCCTACCGAGTGGGCCCAGAGATACCTCTCCATTTACACGGAGTGACAAATCCCAGTCTCGATTCGTGCCAACCCAACAGACACTTTCGGAGATACCTGTAATGCACCTTTATAGCCACCCAGTTACGTTGTGACGTTTGGTACACCCAAAGCATTCCTACGGTATCCGGGAGTTGCACAATCTCGTGGTCTAAGGAAAAGATACTTGACATTAGAAAAGCTTTAGCATACGAACTACGATCTTTGTGCTAGGCTTAGGATTGGGTCTTGTCCATCACATCATTCTTCTAATGATGTGATCCCGTTATCAATGACATCCAATGTCCATGGTCAGGAAACCGTAACCATCTATTGATCAACGAGCTAGTCAACTAGAGGCTCACTAGGGACATAATTGTGGTCTATGTATTCACACGTGTATTATGATTTCCGGATAATACATTTATAGCATGAATAAAAGACAATTATCATGAACAAGGAAATATAATAATAATACTTTTATTATTGCCTATAGGGCATATTTCCAACACACAGATGTAGTGTTACAAGAGTGTTTCAACAGTGCGTTTCTCCTGAGGAGGGCCGTGAAATTTTAAGGGAGATTCATGAAGGAAATTGCGGTCATCATGCCGGTTCTAAGTCTGTCATTGCTAAAGCTTTTCGTCATGGGCTTTATTGGCTGACGGCTCATGCTGATGCAGAAGATCTGGTAAGTAAATGCGATGGTTGTCAGAAATTCTCAAGACGTGCTCATGTGCCTGCTCAAGAATTGAGGATGATTCCAATTACTTGGTCGTTTGCAGTCTGGGGGCTGGATATGGTTGGGCCTTTCAAAAGGTCCAAAAGATAAAAAGACCCACCTCTTGGTGGCGGCTGACAAGTTTACAAAGTGGGTTGAGGCTGAGCCGGTCAGCGAATGTGATGCAGCAATGGCGGTTCAATTCATCAAAAAGGTGATCTTTCATTTTGGGTATCCTCATAGTATCATCACTGATAATGGTACTAATCTGTCTAAGGGAGCAATGAAAGAATTCTGCCAACAAGAGCATATCCGGCTTGATGTATCATTAGTGGCTCGCCCCCAGTGTAATGGCCAAGCTGAACGAGCAAATCAGGAAATCTTGAGAGGTATCAAGCCCCGGCTTATAGTTCCTTTGCAGAGAACACCGGGGTGTTGGGTGGAAGAATTGCCCTTAGTGCTTTGGAGTATCAATACCACCCCCAACAGATCTACGGGTTACACGCCTTTCTTCATGGTTTATGGAGCTGAGGCGGCTCTCCCCAGTGACATACGTCGCGATTCACCTTGTGTGGCAGCTTATGTTGAAGCTAACAATGAGAAAGCACATCAGGATGCTATTGACCTGTTAGATGAGGAGCGTGACCTTGCGGCGGCTCATTCGGCGATTTACCAACAAGATCTGTGGCGTTATCACAGCCGCCAGGTTAAAACCAGAACCTTTCAAGAAGGCGACTTAGTGTTGCGGCTCATCCACGATCAAACTGACATGCACAAGCTATCTCCACCTTGAGAAGGGCCCTTTGTGGTCACCAAGAATCTGAACAACGGATCATAATACTACCTTATCAATGTTCAAGACCATAAGGACTCACGCACGTCGGAGGAGGAGACTCGCCGGCCGTGGAATATTGCTCATCTTCGGCCTTATTACACCTGAGCCACCGGCTCTTGTGATGTACATACTTTATCAATGAATATAATAAAGCCGACATCCCTGATAATTCAGGGCCTCTGTCGTTTCATTTCTAAGAATGTGAGTCTTTATTGTCACTTCATACGATCACTTGGGGGCTTCCTGCTCATTGAGCATAGCTAAAGATTACCCTCTTGATCTGGCTTATATGCCATGATTGAAATATACTTGGGGTCTTCCTCATTGAGCATAGCTCTGATTGCGGTTTATAAACCTGGAATGAACTTTAACTTGGGGGCTCATTAGCATACCTATGACCCTTTAGGCTTGGACGCCTAGGTGTATTCACCAAAAAATCTAGGTTATCCTGCCTTTGTAAGTTTGCCACTCTGCCCAGGTAATCCTGGAATGACTCGCTGTACTCTTGATAGTTATTCTTATAAAGGCACGGAATTTGTCAATGTTAAAACATCGATTGGTCATGTAGGCCCGGCTTACAAGGTTTTGAATTAAGGTTTAACTCAGCGGCTGTGCGGCCCATAAAAGCACTTAGGTTTTAGGCTTGGCGGCCTATGAAAGACTTGTTTTCTGATTTGCCTTTCATTTGAACATTTTTTGGAGTTTTTTCTCTTATCACATATCAATGCGTGGTTGTAAAACCAATTAGGGCCATGTTGCCTTATGGTTCATGTATATCTTTATCCGGAGTGTCATTAACCCGGCCTGGCCTTGGACTTTAAGTCGCCAGGATATAATTCTCATATGTTTATAGCTTTTCGCTCAAGTTTTGGGGTATCACCCCTTGCTGCATGCGGCGTTATAAGTCGGTAGTATGAATATATTGAACATGGCATTGTGCTTCTGTCTATAGGCTATTGCCTTTACCACATGACTTATGATAAGTCGGTAGAGTGAAAAAATATCACAGGTATGATATTTATTTCGTTATATAAGGTTTTTATAAACCGGCCCTGATTATGGACTGATCAGTCCTTAGTGGTTTTTTATATATGGGGTATCATGACCCCCCTGGGGGTAAACCGCCAGGGCACTTGTTGTTCGTTTATATACATGGAAGAACGACAAACCATAAATGCATAATTGATCATACCATAAAGCATAAGGGACGGATTTCCCAATGATGGATCAACAGTGTTATGCAAACAAAACATGCATGATGGCACGACAGATCAGTACTTAACTAGCCTATTACATGGCTCAGTGAGCCGAAATGGATAAATTGTTTTTAAACAGTTCCTGGTGGTGCAAATAAAGAACTGCCCAGCGGATCAGTTCTCCTGGCCTTGGCGGTTTGAAGCTTCCGGGTCATCCTGCACCGGTTCTTCTTCTTCCTCCACCGTCTGGAAGTCATGCAATGACGAATTGATACCAGTCAATGCTTGAAATTTAGCATCATCATCGATAAGCTCAGATGGATCAATATCTGGGGCAAAAGTATGCTTAAGGATTGGAGGGATAAGATCTGCAACTTTGTAATCCAGCATGGGCATCTTCTGATTTTCTACGGTGTAAGCCGCCTGATACTTGGACAGATCAGTTTCTTCAACAAGAAGACTCGCCAGAGGATGCACCGCTTTTAGACAGGCAGAAAAGTATTTTTTGTCAACGGGAGACCCGTCCTCTTTGAAACCGGGGCAGCCAGTGGCTAGCTCGGCCGGGTCTAATTTCGACTACCATGCCTTAGCCCGGCTTAAAGTTGTAAGGGCACCGGCTCTAGTAGCGGACCACTTGTTTTCTTCAATCCGGGCTGGTAAGACGGAAAGGCTGCTTAAAACGTTGCTGAGAAGAGACGGTGTTTGCTTGCTTGGGGAAATGGCGGCGATTGTGCGTTGAGCTCCGGTATACAGTTGTTCTACTAAGGTGTAAACCACCTTGAGCTTTATCAGTGTTTCTTTCCCAAGGTTGCTGCTTCTGGGACCTGCATGGGAGATTATGATTGAGTCACTAGGCGGTTCATAACAAAAGGAAGAAAATTGTTGAGATATAAAATGATCTTACCAAAAATAGCAAAGGTCATTTGATTGATGTGATGCTGTAAGCCGGCAAAATTGGTAGTGACCTCTTCCAATGAGGCTTCAGATTTCTCAGCCCTTTTGATCAAGGCGGCCCTTTCTTCAGCCTAGGCGCCTTCCTCAGTGTTAAAGTCAGTTTTGAGCTTCTCATTTTCATCCAAGCTAAATTTGAACTTGGAGTCAGCCTTCCGGGTCTCATCTTCTTGTGCTTCAAGCCGGGTCTTCAAGTCAGTCAGCTGAGATTGAAATTGACTGGATGCTTCCTGAAAGAACAAGTCCAAACAAGTATTAAGAGTTACGAAACAACATATATTGATAAAGTCCCAAGCCCTTTGCAAGCAATGGCACTTGGCACTTGGGGGCTAATGGATGCAAAGCTTATTTTATGAGGTAGTGACAGGTGACCCCGGTTCATCATTTATCCAAGTTTACCCGATTGGCAAGGATGATTAAATGAGATTTCTTATCAATTGATAAGTATCGGCTTAACTTAATAGTTTAAGCCGGCCCTTGAGGGCTACAGATGCAAAATTGACTATTATTAAGTGAAGAGCTGGCTTGACTTAATAGTTTAAGCCGGCCCTTGGGGGCTACAGGTTCTGACTCAGAAGCATAGTAAAAAGGCTATCTATCAAGTCTACAATATATTATATTCTATCATATTCAGTAGACTTGGGGGCTAAAGGAATATATCTCATATGAGAGCAAGAATTAATACCTCATGTTTCTGATGCATGTGCTTGAGCATGTCAATTTCCAGATCATCGCTGCTGTGTACTTGATTCAAATAGCCAGAGAAGATTTCACTAATGCTCAGACGTGAGTAATTGGCCATGTCAAATTTTACCTTGCGCCTCTCAACCAGCTCTTCCTTGGCAGAATGTTTAGCCAGAGCAACATGGTTTCCAGGTTCTTGAAAACCAGCGCCAGTGACCACTACTTCCTTAGTGTTTGGTTTAGGAGGTTTAGTTGGGCTTGGCGGTTCAGCAATCTCCGGTTCAGCAACCATAGGATCAGCAGAGGTGCCACGGTTTCTGGTGGTGGGTCATCAGCGGGATCATCTGGTTGTTGCACGGAGGCCTTAGAAATTGGTGCTTGTTTTTCTGGCTCACGAGGTTTGGGATCTTCTGTGGGCTTGATTGTTCTGGCCTTTTTGCTAGGCTTTGCTTTCCCACTACAAGAGGATTCAGCAAGTCAGTACGAATTTAAAGATGCTAAACACAGGTTTAAGTTGGTACCCAGGGGCAGTCTTGAAAGGAGGAAGTCGAGTCTGAGAAGAGTCGCCGGACGAAGAATGAGAGGTCCCCTGGTAATTCGAATCAGAAACATGAAGAACTGGATGAATAATATCTCGGATAAAATAAATAAGAGTTGGATTTTTTGAATACCTCATTCCAGCGTTTGCGTGGGGCTGGCGTGTTAGGAAAACCGTAGGAAAGTTCTCCGCCTCCACTATTCCGGGTTCTGCGCCGGTTCTCATGTTGTTGTTGCTTCAAAATAAAGTTGGGATCCATGTGAGCTAAAGGGTTATAAAACCTTACTTTCTGGATCACGCGTCGGATTTTCTGTCTTGGCAAAGGCTCTGAGTCGAAGGAAATAATGGTTACCTCGTCATCAACCACCTGGCTGCTCTCCGCGTCGTCCTGATAGTAACCAGTGTCAATAAGATTGATGAAAAAGGAGCCAAGGGAATCAAGGTCTACCTCCGACTCTTCATCTTCATCCACATTAAACATATCAGAAGCAGTGGATGTATTTTTGCTTCTCTTCATGGCTTTGGTCTTGGCTCTGGCCTTCTTGGCGTCTTTTTCATCATATCTTTTAACCCAAAAGGCAGATCTAGCCTGATAAAGTTTACAATAAAGGTGAGGATTTTCAGAGCAATGAGGTAAAAAGTATATAAACCGGACAAACATACCTCTGGTGCCGGGTTAAGTTCGCAGAAGGGATTCAGACCCACTTTGATGCAGCTTTCCAAGGTTTCATTAAGAAGAGTCTTGGTCATATCATTGATAGCCTTATCAGTCAAATGCTTTGACTTGTAACACAGTGGATCTTTGGTATCACCAGTATACATACACATTAAATCAGGTCGGCGGCTTAAAGGTATGATCCGCCAAGCTACCCAGCGCCAAACCAGATCAATTATGGTTAATCCGTTGCCCAATAATGCCCTAACCTTTGAGAAGGTAGGTGCAAGTTTGGCCCGTTCAGCAGTGGTAAGCTGGCCAGGAAGAGGATGCTTTGGGTTGAGCCGTTGGTCACGATTACTCGGTAAGGAATTTTCATCAGCAAGAGAAGTATCCTTGCAGTAGAACTAGGTTTGATTCCAATCTTTGGGATGGCTTGGAAGGGAAGCATAAGGGAGAAGGGTGTCTCTGCGACGCTGAATTTAGATCCCTCCGAGTTCTTGGTTGGGGCAGTCGGTAAATTCATTCTGGCGGTTCAGGTAGAAATACTCTCTGAAGAGGTCGACGCTAGGTTCTACTTGAAGGTACACCTCACAAAAGACTTGGAAGTTGCAAATATTGGAAATGGGGTTGGGCCCGATATCTTGAGGATGAAGTTGCATAAAATGCAGAACATCACGGAAGAATTTTGACCCGGGCGGTGAGAAGCCCCGGTTCATGTGATCAATGAAAACGATAACTTCGTTGGCTTGCGGCTGAGGTTTGGCTTCACCCGGATTAGGAGCACGCCAGTGAATGACGTCTTTGGCCGGTAAGAAACCAATCTTTATGTAATCTTCAAGCATTGCCTCGGTAACAATGGATGGAACCCAGTCGCATGATGTAACTGTCTTGGTCATGATTGGGTGTGTGGCCTACAATAGAGCAATTCAAGATGTCATTAAACCGACAGATATGTGGTGAGTTACAAGTTGTTGTTTGAACCGCTATACAAGGATAAAGCTATAGAGATTCAGTTCAGAACAAGCCAGCTTGGTTAAACCAGAAGATGGTCGGGTTATGGATTTAAGTGGATGATGGCGGCTTATGCGGGGCCTAATGTAATATGGCGGGTCACGGTTTATGTCACAAGCCGCCATGGCAGTTTTGGGGATTTAAATCTATCAAGTGGAAATTTTGATAAGGGATAGACAAACAGATTTCACAAACTAGAGATATAATTTCGGATCTGTGACCATTCAGAAAAGGCAGTGAAAGTAAAACCTAAGGTGGCGGCAGTGAAAAACTTGGATGCGTTGATATGGTTTTCTACAGAGAGATGCTACTTTAATGGCAAAAATGGTGACAAAAATTCTTCCGCGCAACATCTATGGCCTATCCAGATTAAAAGTTATAGGAGTTAAAGAAGGTAATGAGGAACCCCAAGAACACCGATGAAAAACACAAACCCTAAAGGCAGATCTGAGATGAAAGGGGGAGGCGCGCTTACAGGTGATGAGGATCGGCGGTGGAGCGCTAGAGTTCTCTGGTTTTATCAGGGCGATGCGGCGGCCTGAGTGGATGCAGCGGCTGGAGGTCGCGACGGCGGAGTTCCAGCACTTGTGCGGCTAAGAGGAGGAGGAAGACGAAGAAGGAAGCATGGGGGAAATGAGAGAGACCCTTGTCCCTATTTATAAGGGAGGCGAATACAAGGCATGCACGAGAATCGAGAAGGCTGAAATCGTCGAAAGGCTATAGGGACGCCTTGATTTTTGGGATGGTTATTAAGATAAGGGTCATTTAAGATGCTCTGGGCCTCATGCAGAGTTAAGGCGAAATGACGTCATGACAGTTTAAGAGGATTTCAAGAGCTAATGTCATGGCGAGTTACAACAAGTGATGCAGATTTTACAAGTCAGATGTTGAAGATTGATATGAACGAGTTCAAATCAACCTGGGGCCTAACGTTGGGGATATAACTACTGAGTGTGAACCACCCAGGAGGGACCGGGTCATACCACTAGCGATAACCCATGAAGGTGGCGGGTCATAACAAGCCCGCTAGCGGCCCAAGACCCAGAGGCGACTTAGGGCCTAGGAGGATGAACTGCCATGAGAATAAACTTGTATTGTAAGGCATGCTTAGTTAGTCACCGAGCCGGACACGTTGTCTATGAGCCGGTCGGGACTCTATAAGCCGTCGGGCGTCAAAATGTGTATACAAAGGGACGACCCAGCGGCGAGTTAGGGCAGGAAAGAAAGAAATCGAGAACTAGGTCAAGCATATTCGCTCCCTAGTAATCGAAGCTCAAGCAATAACCACCCTACACTGGATTAGGCTGTTACCTCCACCGCGAGGGGCTGAACCACTATAAACACTCCGTGTCCCTTGTCTCGTTTAACCCCTTCAAGCTAACTACGTTGCGATGGCTCCACACCTAAGTCCCTACGCTAGGATATCTGACGTGATAATTCCACGACACTCACCCCTATGAACACACACACGCAAGCCCTACCCCTATGAGCACCTTCGAGAGACTGAGCCGACATATCATAGTGAGATTTATGAAGTCACCTTAGTCACCTCGTCGTCGACGGGAACATCTCCTCCCACTGAAAGCGTATCGGCACAAAATCCTGAAATAAATTTAGGAATAATGCGAGCACCAGGACTTGAACCTTGATGGGCTGGGGACTTATTTTCACACCATACAAGATGACACTTCGGTACGAGGGAAGTTGCATGGAGAAATCAACTCATGCATGACTATTGATGCATATAGTTGCTTTTAGGTGTGTTGGCTGCATATTACTCACAAGAGATTATACAACAGAAGTACATTAGAATTATTTCATTGGGAGCATGGCTCTTGGAGCCTGCCAAAGAACTAATTTCTTCAAAAGAAAAGAGAAACAACTAATGCTGCTAGAAATCACCAGTGCCACATCATAATCACTAGTAGCCATGGGTTAATAATGCGCTAAAGTGCAAAATTAAATAAGAGAAAACAACATTTTTCACTGTCATGCTATTACTATGTTGTGCATCTCCTAGTGACATGAATGAGCACACGAGAAGATAGCTTTTTTAACCACCTAGACTTAATTTGGCTATTTGAGAACCATTGCAACATATTCGTCTTAAAACCAAACACACCAGATCGATATTTAGGTGAGTCGTCGCCTTCTCTCTGAAAAAAAGCTGAGGGGTCCTATACCTTCCGCCAGCACTGCTGCCAGACAGCCTCGTCTTCGGTGGCCTTAGGGCCACGGGGGTGTGGTGGATCTCGGCCCTTGCGGGCGGGAGTGCTTCTTTTTTAGATGTTTCTTTGATTTTTTTAGAGTTTGTGGCATGCTCATGAAGGCGAGATGGCGGCGGCTCCCTGAAGATGGAATAAGGTTCTCCCTGCCTAGCCCCCGTCCTTATGGCGTGTCTAGCATCGTTGGACGGGTGTGGAGGTGTGTCTCCAATAGATCTCGGAAGATTTGGTCGGTGGTTGCCTTTGGTGGATCTACTCGGATCCTGTGTTCGTTTGTCTCTGTTCGTGTGTTTTCACATTGAATCCTTCCGATCTATGCTTCTCTTCATCGGCGGTGGTGTGTTGGTCCTATGGGGTCTTAACACGACGAATTCTCAACTGTCTACTACTACAAGTTTTGCCCGGGTCCTGTGAGGGAGTGGTGACGACGGTGGCCCGCCTTCGGCTCACTTTAGTGCTTATAGTGGTTGCTAGGTGGCCTACGGATCTGGATACAATTTTTTTAAATTTTTGGTGTTCGTTGTGCTGCCATGGTTGAAGATGAATATATCAAAAGTTTTTCTGTCAAAAAATAAATAGGTGACGCCTTGCTACTAATAGGCGGTGATATAAGGACATGGTTGTTCTGATCCCGAGCTCGTGTGAGCTCGGGTAAACAGTAAAATCAAAAAGTATTCAAAAGAAAATTTTCATTTTTGTTACGTTATTATGAATGAATGTCATCCGATAATGAAACTTTGAACCTATCAAAATATTTGACAATGTTTGGCAAAAAAAACAATCAGATTTATTAATTTTTTACTGTTCACCCAAGCTCACTTGAGCTTGGGATTAGAACAACACTTTTGGTGTTATAAACTCAAGAATGGAGACCCTTCACGTTGTAGTTCCGAGGATAGCTCGACGTTTCTTACTATTAATGCATGAATGTAAGGCTGTTTGTAATAGAGAGTATCATATACTAGTATCATGCATATGATATTAATGTATGATACTACCTCTCTAATGCATAGTATTATATATTAGTATCATGTACTTTCTCCGTCTCATAATGTAGGACGTTTTTGCATGTTAAATTTGCTTACAAAAACGTCTTACATTGTGGGACGGAGAGAGTAGTACTTTATTTATTGCCATGCATGACACATAGTAGCATAACATTTATTATGATACGATATCATGATATGGTACTCAACCTTCTCTTTTATCATTTAATTCTATGACACCTCATTAAAATTGTCTAGTTGGCATGCATGATACTACTACCAGCCTAATTGTCGACGGAGTACATTGAGATGCTAATTGTTTCGGAAGGTCTTAACGAATGGTGGTCTCTTAAATAAAACAGTAGCTATCTTGGTTCCCCTGTAAAGAGCTAGTTTTTCTTTTGGGAATCCCCATTATTGTTGGATACCAATCATGACTTAGAATATTGACCTTCTTCACCAAGATATGAAGATTCCCTTGAAAAGATTATCATTATTCCTTGTAGTAGCTGTGGTGGCACAAGTTAGACAATCAGACCCCGGAACGTAAACCATCACACGGAACGATTATTGTTAATCATGAAGGCACTGCCTTGCTGTCGTGGCACAGTGGTTAGCTCATGCATCCAATCCAAGCATTATTCTGAACCCTTAAAAGCCAGGCCAGTCTCCACAAATCTCCCGACTAAACTACGCTGCTCTGTTCAACAACGCAGCAAAAGAGTTGAAGCAGAAAATACGCAGCAAAAATACATGGGCAAAGCATCGGACTCGCCTGTCTTCCAACAAAAAAAGAGAGGTAGAGAGAGGAAGAAAAGAAATAGACAAGCAAAAGACCCACGCGTGAATCACTCCACGCTGGCCGTGGGGGCGCATGTGCTGCGGATGGGCCGACTATACGCTGGAGCGTGGCCCGCGCCGTATCTCCAGGAAAAGGTACTAGCGCTCCGGACGGCGGAGCGCGGAGCAGCGGACGGTCGCGATCTGCCGCGAGCCGACCGTTTGGGCCCCGTGCTGCTGCGACCGTGCCGGGGTAGTATTGCCATTCCGGGTGGCTCATAGGACCGTGCCCCCTTTGCCGGTGCAGCGATTGCAGATGGGGCGGGAGGTTTTCCCGGCCCGCGCGCTGTTCATTCGAATTTATGCCCTTTAAAATCATTTTTTGCGAGTTTTTTAGTTGAGTTTCGAAAAATCATTTTCAACTGTTTACGTATCCATAGAAATTCTCTGGATTATGGAAAATTGGCTAAAAAAAGTTCAACGGATTTTGTATCCGCTCACCCGCCCGCCGCCATCCACCACTGTGCCACCGCCAAAGCCGACTTTTACATGAAGTTTTTACGGGTGTTATAGAAACCCTGTAAAAGCCACCTTTATTGTGAGTATTTGATGGAAAGTGCTGGAGCTACTTCGTTGTGCACTTGCCCTAGTGCTCTTCCTTTTATAACGCACACCATTGGACATATATTTTTTTCTTAAAAAAGGGCCAAGGCCATACTAAGTATCATATGTCCTTACAAACACAATCTTACAAAAAGTAATGTTGCATTAAAAAGATTTTGGGGTTCGAAAATCTTCTTCCTCCTGCATCCATCGGCAATGTACTACGAGCATAGATCGATGTCGCTTCTGGGCTTCCACCTCAGTGGAGCAAACTTGTTTAAACCCAAGAGCTTGTAGAAGTAGTTCCCGAGAAGTCTTCGATGCAAACAAGGAGACGTTGGTGGTAGCAATTTGTGAAGGAAATCACCACCCTGGAGAAGAAAACGCTGGAAATGGTCTGTAGAAACTCCGAAGACCACAAAAGCCGGGCGAATCCAAGCGAACCCACCGGAACCAAAATCGATCAGACCCTGGTAGACCTGCGGGAGACACAACTCCACACGCTCTCCCGTTGGCGGTGATAAGCACGCCAACGGAACATGGAAAGGGCAAGAAAGACATTATTCCTACACTGAGATACCGTCACGCCTTGCTGCCCCAAACCAGACACGAAGACTCCCTAAAAAACCCTAAGACAAATCACCCTTTCCGATGTATGATGGATCCAAGTTTGATGTCGAGGTGGCTGCCACCCAGGACCATATATGCACCGACACCCTCTTCTCTGGCGACCTAGCTAGGCCGAGCAGCCGTTGGAGACCATCATGTTGGATCACCGACGTCGTTGTTGGGCATCTCATGTCGAATATCGCACCTCGGTAACTCAACTCCTAACCATTGCCAACCCACAACAACCCACTAACTCCTCTGCAACAGGCCCCACATATGCAACATCACCCCTCTGTCGATGCCTGCGTCGTTTGACTTTGCTAGGCAAGGGGAAGACGGCCGGGTGGCGGCTAGGGTTTTAGTCGCTCGCCTCGAGCCTCTCGCATGAAGCGTTTCTGTAAATAAGAGGCATTGTGACATGAGTAACCACGAGCCGCCTATAACCAACAAAGAGGCGGTTCTTCCTCGAGATGCTAACATTTTTCTCTGCCGCGAACAATTCTTTTTGATATTGCAGAAAGTAGACCACGTCCAACAGACACTAAAATGGAGGAACATGGAATAAAAGTTTACTCAAAATTGTATAATAAGACACCAAGGATGTCCTTTTGTGACACTAAGGTACAAACAATATAGTTGAGCAAACTATAGCATGAACTTTCTAGCAAATTCACACATTAAATTTTACCGAAAAAGGGTTTTCCCCCGCTTTATATTATAAAGCAAACAACATCACATACATCCGAGCAAGCCGAAACACACACACACGACCACGACACACGCCGAACACACCCAAGGCTAGATACAAAGGTGCCGAGCACCATCACACCACTCGGACACAACCAAGCAAACATAATATAAGCTACAAGGAACCACTTGGAGCCACCGAGGGGATGAGATGGACCGTGACGAAGCAAGGACTCCAAGACGGTGCCTCCCAGAAGGGTACGCTCACAGATAGCCGCCACCGTCCGATCCATAGATCAAGTTTTCACCCGGAGCAACGCAGGGGGTGGGAGCACCGCGACAGAGCCTTCAAGAAAGATACGACGTCCACGGACGCCGCCACCGACGGACAGAAACTGGGCAAGTGATGAACCCCGGTGCTCGCACCCCGCCGACACACCCCTGCTCCGCCAACCACCCGCAGCCACGTCCCCCGTGAAACCATGGCTGCCCACCGCACCTGAGACGCAGGTTCCGCCCCCGAACGCCATGCCTCACGCCGCCAGGGCCGCCGCCCAACATCCAGACACCCCCAAGACCATCCAAAGAGATCAACTTTGCACCAAAGGAACACCACTGACCGGTGAATCGCATCATACATCCTGCCTTGAACATCGCCGGAGCAGCGACAGCCAACACGCGGCCGGGGAAAGGGGGAGGTGGGGGAGCGGACGCATCCGGACCGGCACACCCCTGTGCCAGTGACGGGGGTCCGAGCACGTCGGCGCCACCCATCCCTCCAGCCAGCCTCCCCGCCGGACACACCCCTGTGTCGCCCCACCGCGGAGGCCGACGCAGCACGACGCAAGGCCACCGACGCAGACCCGACCACCGGTAAGGGGGACCCCAAGTACTGCCGTTGAACGCGAAGAATACTCCCCGGGGAGCCCATCTGCCCTGCCGTCGTCATCGAGCCGGCGGGACGACTGAATCCCGACCAGCACGCCCACCAGCCATCGCCGCTGCGCCTCCACCACCACCAGCCGAGGCCTCGGTAGGGGCGGACGCCCGCAACCCCCGCCGATCGCGGCCCTCTCCGGCAGGGCCCAGATCTGGCCGAACGCCACCGCCGGAGCCCTCCGCGCACCACCTCCGCTGCAGCCCCTTCACGCCGCCGCCCACAACTCGCGTCGCCGCCGCCAGCTGCTGCCGCCACGCTGCCGCGCCCCGAGCAAGCGTCGTGCCGCCGCCCGCCCTAGAAGCCCGCGCCTGCCGGACCAAGAGGGGGAAGGAGAGGGCCCCGCCGCCGCCAGCACTGGCCGGGCTTTTGCTCGCCAGTACGTCGAGGTGGCGGCGACGGGAGGGAGGCTTGAGGAAGGGAGGGGGGCTGAAGGCGTTGCTAGGGTTTTCCCCTAGGCGCTCGCGGGAGGGAAGGGGGACACATTAAATTTTACAAGGAAGGTGAAAGACAATATGTTGTTTTGATCCTCGGTTTAGAAGTGCAAAAAGTGTCTATGATTTTTCAGCTGTTAACTTTTGTACGAAACACTATTTTCACATGTAGACACTTTAACATAATATACATAATATATAAACCGAGGAGCAAACAAGCCAAACAAGCTGTTTGCTCCTCCTCATGCTTTACACATGAATGTTTACCCAGCACCACCGATTTATCTATGTTCTCACAAGGGTCATGTCTTTTACCAAGAAAAGACAAGGCATCTGAATTTTCTTTGCTGCAAAGCAACAGCCTAGAAATGGGCAACCCATCTGTTCAACGCAGGACCGTGCTGCTGTCAAGGACAGCACAACACAAACACGAAGGGAAAATGAAACACGAAAACAGCGCAGGTAAAAAACCCAACTTATACTTGCTCGGCATGGCATCCTGACAAACAAGAGCAGTTTGCCGTTTGTTACTCTAGATCGCAGGCAGCAGTAGCACTAACAAATTGACAAACCCACAAGCGCACTGTGCCATAAATACCCCTCCGCTCCTCTCCCCCGTTTCTCCTCTCTCTCTCTCTCTCCTTCTTCCTCTTCCTCTCCCCTTCACCGGCATCTTCCTCCTCCGCTTCCTCCTCACGCCCCCACCCCACCCACCACGCCCGAACGCCCGAACCCTAAACCCACGCAGCAGCGGCGGCGGCGCGGCCTCCGCCTGTCGCATGCCCGCTGCCTCCTAGCAGCCTGGGCCGCCGGCGATCGCCGGAGTTGGGGGAGATGGGGGCGGGCGGGAAGGGCTGGCCGGAGACGGCGAGCCGCGGGGTGAGGACGGCGTGGTTCATGGTGGTCATGGTCGCGTCGCTGCTCGTCGCGTCGGCGCCCGTCGTGGTGGCCGCCGGCGACGTCGCCGTTACGCTCTGGCTCGAGGCGCGCCTCGGCTGCCCGCGCTGCCGCGGCCTTCGGGACCACCTCCGGGGGTACGCCTTCCGGAGCTCGCTCGTGGACATACCGCTCCTCTCCGTCCTTCGCTCCCTCGTCATCACCTGTAAGCTGCCCGCATTGCCTCCCTAATGCTGTTTCACTGCGCCAAACGGCCCAGTTGCTAACAATCCTGGGGAATCTGTATCTGTCTGGGTCGGGTTTGCTTGCTTCCCCATCCCCCGAGCCCTTTTTCTTTTCTTTTCTTTTCTTTGGACAAAGAATGAAGTTTCGTTTGTCCTTGGAGCCTATTTTTGGGACTTGAGCGCTTCGCTTAGGATTCTCCATATTTTTTGCATTTATGCATGAGGATTTGGTCACCCGAAAGCTACATCTGTGCTTGTCTTCTTTCGCTTGGGGGAGACGATGAAACTTTTATTAGTAGTAGTGGAAGTATAAGTGTCGCCTGCTACTCTTCAATTGTACTAGTATACCAATTTATTTAGTTAAACCGCGTCATTTCCTTCAGTCGACAGCTTGAAACTTGAAAGACATTTGAAAATTTTCGGTACAGTTACAGTCTGCACCAGCCATCATCAGATTCCACTAACCTGCTAATGTACTTGTGCAGGCGTATACCTCGTGTGTGATACTTCTGGTCTCTCTCACGGCCCGTACCTTGGGACGACAACCTTCTGTTCCTTGGCTTCACTGCTCATCTTGCTCATGAAGGCCTGCGTTTACAGTCCAGCTCAGGACATTGGGCCTGAGCTCTCGCCGTCATTGGCGGATCACAGGCTAAATATGAAGAAGTTATGGGGAATGCCTGCGCTTTTCCTGTCTTCCTTGATCTTTGCTCTCGGCCACTTTGTTGTTGCTTACAGAACGAGCTGCAGGGCTCGACGAAAGCTGCTTATCCATCGCATTGACCCTGAATCGGTATGGCCTGTTCGCTTGAATCTCACTGCACATGATGGATTGCTGTTTCTGTTTGGTATTTATGGGTTATGGCCCCTTCTGCTCCTTTTCAGATTCTGGCTTACAAGAATGCCTTTCCTGGATGCTACAAGGTTCCTCGGTCGCCCACTCCGCACAGTGGGAAACTTTATTCAAGGAGCGAGAGCGAGACAAAGAGAAAAACTCTTGTGCACGATGACAGGGATATTCCAATCAGTTCTCTTGCTGATAGTGATAGCATGTTCATTGCTTGCCAGGGGATCACTGTACACTACAAAATGTCTGATCCATCAAGTTGCATATCTCCAGCTCCTGAATTGTTTCCAGAAACTAATCATGATGCTGTTTCGTCAAGCATTTCTCCTAGAAGACAGAGGCATGAGAGCCCACCAACAGCTTCCTCGAGTACCCGTCGTCTTTTGCATAGGAGCTTTAGTCATCAGTATCACCAAACATCGTTATATGCACCATTGTTGGTAGAACCACTGATCTCTCCAACGGTGTCAGATGGCATCCCCTTTCTCAGTCTTGACGACGGCAGCTTACAGGTGTGTTCAAAACCTATGGGCTTTGATCTTGAGGCTGGAGAGCACCGGAAATTTGCTGTTGTTTTGGTCCATGGGTTTGGAGGGGGAGTATTTGCATGGAGACATGTTAGTAATTTGCTTGCTCGACAAGTGGGTTGCACTGTGCTGGCCTTTGATCGCCCTGGATGGGGATTAACATCCCGACCTCGCAGAAAGGACTGGGAAGACAAGAATTTGCCAAACCCATACGAGCTTGAGTCACAGGTGATCCATCTTACCATCTATTCATTGATTAGGTCATAATCTATTTGTAGGGTTGAATTATGTCACAAGAACTCCTAATTAAAGTCTAGCAAGTACCAACACCAACAGTATTTACCCCAAAGTTGCAGTGAAATTTTATTTATTTATTTTCACTCAAGTGAAATATTTTTTTTAAATACCTCTCCCCACAAAAAATTATGGCTAACTAGGTGAAATGTTGTCTTTTCCAAAATATTCTTTGTGATAATTAATTTTATAGTAAGTGCTATTGCCTGAATGCTTTTAGTTTCCACCCTCAGAGAGACATTTTATCTTGAGAATATTCTGTGTCATTGAGAGTTTGTATTGTCACTGCAACTTTAAATAAATTCACTTTGAACTACATAACCTTTTCCTCTGTATTTCAAACAGCGTGATCATGTTTTAAAAACACCATTTTGTATGCCCTTGTGCAGGTTGATCTTCTGATTTCATTTTGCTCAGACATGGGCTTGGGCTCGGTCATTTTAGTTGGTCATGATGATGGCGGCTTGCTGGCACTGAGGACCGCAGAAAAGTTACGCGCTTCTGGAGATTCTAGGAAGGTACAGTATTGTGACCTTTCTTCGTCCATTGTAAATCAGCAACTTCTCATAATTTTGGATGGAAGTTTGTCGGCGTTGTAATGAGCATATTAAATTAAATTCCCCTGCGTGTTCCCAGGTCGAAGTGAAGGGAGTTGTTCTTATAGGCGTAAGCTTGTCGAGAGAAGTGATTCCTGCATTTGCTCGTATACTCCTGCATACTCCTCTGAGGAAAAAGCACATGGTGCGCCCACTTCTACGTACTGAAATCACTCAGGTGATCAATCGGCGAGCATGGTTTGATGCCACCAAGCTGACAACAGACGTTCTTAATCTTTACAAGGTATACACTTGCATTAGTTTACATTTACCTTTTAATCTATTGTGAAAGTCAAACCCTCTTAACAATTATTTGAATACACCAAAAGGGTAACTCTTGTTGCATGTTGCATTGTATGATACTACTTATATATAGAAGAATTACAACTGCATTCAAACATGCATGTTTTTTTTTTCCATTGTGCGCACATTTAACTATTAACCGGCCTAATGAACTTTTGCATTCAGGCTCCACTATATGTCGAGGGCTGGGACGAAGCACTCCATGAAGTAGGCCGTCTTTCATTTTCCACCGTTCTATCATCAAAAAGAGCAACAGAACTACTAAGATCGGTGGAAGACCTCCCTGTTTTGGTGGTAGCAGGCTCTGAGGATGCTCTTGTTTCTCTGAAGTCGGCACAAACTATGGTTTCAAAACTTGTAAATTCTGTAAGTTGTCTACCACTTATCCACTTCATCTTGTGCAGTCAGAGTGGTATATATTTCTTCCATAATATATGACATAAATTCTGGCTTGATTTGCATATCTAAATAAATCTGGGTTTTGCTTCTTGTTGTTGTGCAGAGGCTAGTAACTATGTCAGGATGTGGTCATCTGCCACACGAAGAATGTGCCAATGCATTGCTCTCAGCTCTTTCTCCGTTCATCTCAAAATTGGTATCGTCAGATGATTCATTGCAAAGATTGTAGCATACACCTGTCCATCTCCCCTTTTGAATTTTGCTCTCTTCTGTGCCCTCTACATTGAGTAGATGACCTCTAGCTGTTGCGAGTTGGTGTGATCCCATGTTAGTTGCAAAGTAGTGGAGCCTGACCCAAAATCTCAAGGGTCCTAGAGCTCCCCTAATTTATTTTTTGGTCATATGTATTTCTGTTCCCGATCTGTTCAATTAAGCAAGTTGAATCTGTACAGCCCATGCTTGCAGTGTTTCCAGTTCACGTCTACCCCAGCTCCAGCTGCTTCATTATCATTGACTAACTCCAGCGGAGCAACATTTAAGTAACAGATACCTGACAACAATGTGTTAGTTTTTGCTTCGCTCAAGTTCAAACTCAATTGCGTTTAGAAGCCTTTTCAATTGTGCGACATTTTGAGAATTTTTACGTAACTTACACACGTAGTTTCTGCCTAGTATTCACACAATGTAGGTTTCCATTATTTGTCCCAATGATGATTGCAAAGGGGGCGCACATGTCAGCCACATGCTGAGGAGATACTATGACCCTGCATTTGAACAGATTCTGGATGGTTTTATTGGCTCTGTCACCTCCGTGGCTTCACATGCCAACATTACTTGCCTGAGCTGTGAACTGGTGGTTGGTGAGGCGTGTAAATAAAGATGTCCCAGGATCAGCCAGCCTCACGTGGCTTGTGTTGCAGCAGAAATTACTCTCTGATGAGGCTGTGAACACGTGTGACCTTTACACAAGTACTCCCTCCATTAACTAATATAAGCTTTTAGATCATTACTTTAGTGATCTATATAAAACATCTTATATTAGTTTACAGAGGGAGTACAATTTAATTTTCACACCACTGCCTTTGAACAAAAATAAAATGAGCATCAACAATTCTCATACAGCTCCTTGTGGTGTGCTATTTGCTGGTAGTCCTTCTCTGAGACGCATACACCAGGGAGTAATAAACCAGCAATACAGTCTTTGTTTTATAGGAAGCACTGAAACTCAGCAGGTTACTGGCATCATTCCTCAAGTGTCACACAGATTCAAGCGGTCAGCACCATTAGTTCCATAGGAAGGCCGAATTCACAAGCAAAGTTAAGGAATATGAGAGAGAATAATAAAATGAAGCTAGATAACCTTACTATTTCCTTGGATAGCCTGTGAAAATTCTGCATGCCTAGCAGACAAGAGTTTCTATACAATGAAAATTCTGCATGCCCAGCAGACAAGAATTTCTATACAAGGCATACCCTACCACTTCGGAATGATTTCCAGTTATTTTTTCACCATTGGCTTTTTCGTTACAAGCGTGGTTCAACATTCCCCTTTACCCTAATTATTGTAAACCGGAAAACGCAATTATATGCCTAATTTTTACCTCCTATTTGCGTATCATCTGGTACCCAATCATCACTGGCAAGAACAAGATGATCACCATCTCTGATGAGCTCAACCTCGTCAACCTCTGCGCCCTCAATTGTCAGGACCTTAGTGGGCATCATGTCAAACTTCTTCGCACCTAGTTGAAGAAGCTCCTTTATCGACCCCGGCAAGATCACAAGCTTCCCAGCAGTGTTCCCCTTCTCGGGGCAGCTGATTGTCACCCTGATGAGTGGGTTGTGATGGACCTGAGGATAACTCGGACCGCCCGTTGCCGCAAGACCTCTTGAGAGTAGATGGTCGGTCTCTCGGCGCGGATGAGACGAAGAGATGACACCAAAAAGAGAGTTGTGGAAGCTGACTTTCCTTCTTTGCGGAAAAACTTTGCTGGGTTGCTGCTCAGCATCTTCACGGATCACCTTCTGCATCGAGGGATCGCTGCTGAACCTGCCTAGCAGCATAGGCGTCACCCTACCGTTTGATGTGTACTTCCTCGGTGCTATCACTGATCTAAACAGGTTTTGTATTTCTTCATGGCCTTGTTGCTCGGCTAGAGCTCTTGGGGTCCAGCCGTTACTGTCCTGCTTGTCAATGTCTGCTCCGTGTCTCAGTAACAACTCAACCATCTCAACGTTCCCGTCGCAGACAGCACGGTGCAGCGGAATGTTTCCATCTTTGGATGGCCTGTTTACATCGATGACATGCTTGAGTATCTGCTTGAGCAGTTCTATATTGTTTTCCTCAACTGCGATGCAAGCATATAAGCTTGTATCCCCGGATGATAGTTCTGCACCGCCCTTGACTAACAGATGCACAACCGTATCATGTTTCGCATATACAGCCTCCCATAGCGGAACCTTTCCTTCCGAATCTGGATGTTGGAAGAATTAAAGGCATAGTCAGCTAAGGGTATGATCAAACCTTAACAACTCTTCGGGATTGGTATCTGCAATTAATAAGGCACTCTTGTACTAGTCAAGAATAAAATTTTCCTGAAGGATAGATGCTAAAACATTTCAGAGGAATTATGCAGATGGTAGATTTGCTTCATTATGATGATGATCTATATAATAAGAAGGGACCATCATGGTTAGGCATACCCCTGGCATTTGGATCAGCTCCATATTCTAATAGAAGCTTGACACATTGCTCATTTCCTTTGGAAGCAGCTATGTGCTGTCGATCATGAAAATGAACAATGTCACTTTCCTGCTTAATAAAAATCTACAGAATAAAGAATACAGTTATGATGAGCATACTAACCAATGCTGTACGCCCATCTTGATCTGACTCATTTGGATCCAAATTACGCTTAAGTAGTTGATGCAACAAATGGTCATCTCCTCTAGTCACTGCAAAGCAGAGTGTAATTGGCAAATCCAGACGACCTCGAGCTAACATGCTCTCGATCTCCTTCAGAACACCTACCATTACGCCGTCTGTCTGCTCTTTTAGTAACTGCACCAAAAAAGGGGATCTTAATAAGTCCTAGAACAATCCTTGATGGTATTGCAGTTGTTCTTAAGCAAACAGCATTTTGTAAGGCATTGTCATCGTCGTTGGTTATGGCTGGGAGCATCAGAGGAAATTAACTTGAGATAGACCCCATAATGCAACTTAAGGATCTTAGGTGAGCTAGCGATGATTTGAGAATTGAAGTTTCAATTTCACACATTGTTGATGCAGGTTCTAGTAGTGTTGCTCACGATCTTAACAAGAAAGATCTAACAGAGTCCGTAATGTGCAATTTTGATAGGAGAAAAGATAATTGTGAAGAGTAATATGGGCAGTAAACCTGAATAAGGTTGTTCATGATGATAGTTCCATCTCCAACATTGGATTGAACAATGCTGAGAAAGGCCGTACGATTCATCCGTAGAAGCTGACATAAGGATCTTGTCCGGACAGTGAATAATTGAGGCCTATAGCAAAGAACCCCAATTTCTCCAATAACCTCTCCTGACTTGGCCACTCCAACCACCTGGAGATTACCAAATACCAGTATATCATTTTTAAGGACCATTTGATGCATAAATTTACTTCAAGTTCAGCACCAAAGCAACACAGGACTTACCTGTTCTGCACCATGTTCCGCACCATTTGGAACCTCTACTAATTCCTGAAAAAAGCGACATGTTTATTGATTGTTAAAATGACACACACTTTTTTTTGGGTGTTATAAAACTACTATCAGTATAACTACCTTTTTTATCTATATTCTTCTCATACATAACTATATTAACTAGGAAATACAAAGGATAAGAAAAATAGTATTCTTACCACACTACCAGAAACTAAAATGTAGAAGTCAGTGGGTGCTTCATTCTGCAAAATGACATCCTCCCTAGGTGGAAAATATTCGGCTTTCATCTCCGAAACCTTCAAAAGGGACCATGCAAAATGACAACATAAGCAAACGTTCAGGGAGTAATTACCTGAAGGAAAGACCAAAGAATTACCACGGCCTCACCAGTTGAAAAATCAGATCATTAGATACTCCTTGAAACAAGTAAATGTTTTGAACCAGATTGAGGAACAGATATTGCGAAATGCTGGATCTAATAGCCTTAGGCAGCGCATCAAGTGTCTCTTGTTGTTGAAGACCTTCAGAATCTGTCCTGAACTTTAAGCTAAGATGTGATATCATCTGATCTTGCAACCGAGGTGGTAGCTGATTCCTAAGTGCAAAGCTGGTTGCTGCTTGAATTGTATCCCGCTTTAGTCGAAAAGAGAAAAAGAAAAAAGATCTCAGAGTCGAGTATTAAAATAACTATCCAACGTACTCCCTCCGTTCGGAATTACTTGTCACAAAAATGGATGTATCTACAACTAAAATGCATCTAGATACATTCATTTTTTGGACGAGTAATTCCGAACGGAGGGAGTATATATCAACCAAAGGTTAGTCAAAGTCAAACGAAACTCACATATTTTCGAGTACGGCTGGTGCCGTGGACAACCAAGTTGGTCATGTTGCCAATCAAATAAGCAGTCAGTCCAAGGTTAAAGAACATGTAGAAAATGTTGAAAATCATCTCCCTTATGTTCTCCGCATGATAATCCCCATAACCCACAGTGGTAAGCGTGGTGATTGACCAATATACTGATGTTACGTAGCGAATCCACAAGCCCTTGGAATGAAAATCTGGCATGGTATTGCCAATCCATGTTTCCTTTGGGTCCGGGTACCTATCAGCAAGGAGATAGTAGAAGCATGCTGCACAGTGCACGGCAAAAAGTGTGACCTACAAGATAAAATGTAAGGAAATAGGATATCATCATTCATCCAAAATATTGAAGTTACAGGAGAATACTCAAATGTTGAAACCACTTACACAAATGAGCTTTGCACATCGAACCCAGAAGTAATTGAAGTGTCTATCCTTCTCTAATCTAGTAAATGAAGAAACAGAGGTTAAACATGGTACAAAAGCATGCAATAGGTCAATCAACAAGTTTTAACAGTACACGTTCAGACTTAGATACTAGTTCAGGACCTCAGAACAGCAAACAAAACATAATTTTGTAAATTCATGCATTACCGCAAACGTACCTAGCAAAGAGAGAGCTGACTCTCCGGAGACGCCATAGACGAAGCATGTTGAAGAATCCATATGATCTGAGCTTTGAAGGTAGCATCCTGCGAGCAATTTCTGATGGGATGGTGGAGGCAACGTCAAGAACCAACCAGCTGGTAGCATAACGCCAAGCAATCCTCTTTGGATCATCTTCCAGCAAATAGGTCAGTCTGTCCAAGTAAGCTACAAAGAAGGTCAGGATGATGTCAACTGCGAAGATTGCATTCACGGCATTATCTGTCGCAGCTAGGCCTCCCGTAGGAATCCGAATGAAGCCAAATTCGAATGGGGAGACCCATGCAGAGTAGACCACAAGAACTATGAGGAAAGTCTCCCACAATCTGCATAATGTTAATAACAAGATATCAGAATTTATTCTTGCAACTACTGTAAAAATGTCTTATTTCTCTACAATAGAGACCAAATGAGCCCGCTTAGAAGTGTAAATATATTTATTATTTATGTCGAGTTTGTTTAGCATTATTGCATACTACTTGGCTTTCACACGGCAGCTCAAAATTTCGCACATATGGTACCAAGCACCCGGGTTCGAATCCACCTTGCTCTTATCGAAAACTCGGGGTGAGAGTCTAGATGTACCATACTAAAGGTACCCACTAATAATTATAAAAAAAGGGAGATACCTGAGAGAAAAGAAAGACTGATGATTCATGTAAAGACAAATATCACATGGAATGTCTTGTATATATGCCTTTTTTCTATAATGCGTTGGCAGTGCCTACTCTTTTCCACCACGAAAAATCACATGGAAAACACACTTTCACGAAACATCATGAAACCATGTGAAGAAGTTTTATTGAACTCCAGAAGAAATATTAAATGCACGGGACATGATATTGAATTAAGTCCAAATTTAGAGCTCAAACTTAATGAAGCTGGGAAGATATTATCATACTGATAAACATCCAAATGAATAGCGATGACCGGTAAACAGCAATTTGAATTTTGCATACTATATCTTCACATTAGAATTTTACATGGACCCAGAATATCACATACAAATGTAAATATTGTTTTGAGAATTTTACATCCGTGCTAACTGCGACGGCCCTTGGATGCTCTGCGGAGACTTCAACTTGATCTACCGAGACGAAGACAAGAACAACGGGAATATTAACAGACGCATGATGGGGCGCTTCCGTCGTGTTATCAACGACCTCACGCTTAAGGAGGTTTACCTCAACGGTCGACGATACACATGGTCAAATGAGCAGACCCCGCCCATGTTGGTTCACCTCGACAGAGTCCTTTGCACCGCGGATTGGGAGGAGCGGCACGGCGAGTGCCACCTGCGCTGCCTTGCCTCGGTTGTTTCCGATCACAGCCCGCTCATGCTGGACTGCTCGCCCTCGCCCCCGGTGCACCGGCGCTTCCAATTCGAGGAATACTGGACGTGCATTGCCGGCTTCCAAGACGTGGTTGCAGCTGCTTGGTTTTCGGTGGACGACCCGAGCCCGTTCCGCCGCATAATGCGGCGCATGAAGGCCACCGCACGCAGACTCACGAGCTGGAGCGCTCGCGCCGTGGGCAACATCCGCGACCAGCTCGCGATCTCGCGCGAGCTGCTCCTGCGTCTTGACTCGGCCCAGGAGCTTCGTCAGCTCACGCCCCACGAGGACTGGCTCCGCCGACAGATCAAGCTGTCATACCTTGGCCTCGCTTCGCTCGAGCGAACCCTGGCTCGACAACGCGCGCGCATCTCTTCTCTCAAAGACGGGGACGCCAACACATCCTTCTTCCATCGCCAGTGCACTTATCGCAAGCAAAAGAACAGGATCCACTCCCTGTCGGTTGACGGCGTCGTGCTCACCGACCAGACTGACATGGCTGCGGCGGCCTTCGCGCATTACGATTCTCTGCTCGGGACCGATCGACCTCGAGATTGCGCCCTTGACCTGCAGCATCTCATCGAGCCGGCCGCCCTTGACGACCTGGAGGCCCCATTCACTGAAGACGAGATTTGGCAAGCCATCAAACGCCTGCCGGCGCGCAAGGCGCCCGGCCCGGACGGCTTTACCGCGGAGTTCCTTCGATCCTGCTGGCCCGTCGTCAAGCACGACTTCGTCTGCGCCTTCCAGCAGCTTCATTCGCTCCGTGGACGAGGATTCAGTTATCTGAACCAAGCGCTGCTCACACTCATCCCAAAGCGCGCCGACGCTGCCAGCCTGTTCGACTACAGGCCCATCAGCCTCATCCACCTCGTCGCCAAGATCTTCGCGAAGGTGCTGTCTCTCCGCCTCGCGCCCAAGCTCAATGACTTGATCAGTCCCATCCAGAACGCCTTCATCCCCGGACGCAGCCTCCACGACAACTTCTTGATCGTGCGACAGTCGGCGCGCCTCCTCCACCAGCTGGGAGCTCCGCGCATCCTCCTCAAGCTTGATCTCACCCGCGCCTTTGACTCCGTCTCATGGCCCTTCCTCTTCGAGGCCCTGCGTCGATATGGGTTCGGTGATCGCTTCCTTGGCTGGATTGCCATCCTGCTCTCGTCGGCCAGCACCCGAGTCCTCCTAAATGGCGCGCCTGGCCCGGCGATCTCGCATCGATGTGGACTCCGCCAGGGCGACCCGGTGTCACCGCAGCTCTTTGTGCTTGCTGTCGACACGTTGGGGCGCTTGTTTCGCCGGGCTGCTGAGCTCAACATCCTGCAACAGCTGCACCCCCGTCGTGCGATCCCCATCATCTCGCTTTATGCCGACGACGTCATCCTCTTCTGCCACCCCTCACCTAGCGACACGTTGGCGGTCAGAGAGATTCTGCAGCTTTTTGGCAGAGCTTCAGGCCTGCGGGTAAATTTTCAGAAGAGCACGGCCACGATGATTCGTTGCGTAGCCGAGGAGGTCGCTCCGGCCATCGCGACGCTGGGATGCCCCATCGCGCAGTTCCCCATTACCTACCTGGGTATCCCCCTCACCTTGCGACGCCCGACTGCTGCCCAACTGCAACCCGTCGTCGACAAGACTGCCGGGAAGCTGCCCACTTGGAAGGCGCACCTCATGAACAAGGCTGGACGCCTCGCCTTTGTCAAATCCGTGCTCTGTGCAATTCCCCTGCATCAACTCCTTGTGCTCGCGCCGCCGAAGAAAGTCCTCAAACTCCTTGAGAAGATCCAGAGAGGCTTCCTCTGGGCTGGCCGCACCGAGGCTCAAAATGGCAACTGCCACGTGCACTGGCGCCGCGTCTGTCGCCCCACACACCTAGGCGGCCTCGGCATTCATGACCTGGAGCGCACGGGCCTTGCCTTGCGCACCAGATGGCTCTGGTTCGCGCGCACAGACGGAAACAGGGCCTGGGCTGGCCTCGATCTGCAGTTCTCCAGTGAGGAACGTGCATTCTTCTTTGCGTCCACCTCCATGGTCCTTGGCGATGGTCGGCGAGCATTGTTCTGGGAAGACCGATGGATCAACGGGCAATCCATCTCTGAGATCGCCCCCCAGCTATATGCCCTCATCCCCAAGCGCCGCCGCAAAATAAGAACAGTGGCCGATGGCCTCCAGGCGCACACATGGGCATCAGACATCCATGGCGCCCTTGGCATCCAAGAGATTGGCCAATACTTGCTAACCTGGAGGGCCATTGAGAATATCACTCTCTCTGGTGATCCAGACCAGCTCCATTGGAAGTGGAATGCTGCTGGCACATACACCGCCCAGTCCGCGTACCTAGCCACCTTCCATGGCTCTACTTCCTGCCCGGCATGGAAACTTAATTGGAAAGGCTGGGCCCCCCCGCGAGTGAAGTTCTTCCACTGGCTCGCTAGCTTGGGACGCTGCTGGACAGCTGATCGTCTCGCTCGCCGCGGACTGCCGCACCCTCCTCGCTGCCCGCTATGTGATCAGATGCCGGAATCGATGAACCACCTGATCATGGATTGCCCCTTCACCAAGCAGATTTGGCACGACATCCTGTCTTGGCTGCACCTCCCTTGCAGTGCGCCTAATGGTGAAAACTCCCTGTCGACCTGGTGGCACACGGCGCGCCAGACCACACCCAAGCTGATGCACAAAGGACTAACATCCGCGACGCTGCTGATCCCTTGGATGACCTGGAAGCATTGCAACGATTGTGTCTTCAATGCAGCCACCCCTTCGACTAGCGTCTTGGTTGCAAAGATCAAAGAAGAAGCTGCGCTCTGGGCGACCGCGGGTGCTCGAGGCCTGCGTGTCATCCTCCCACAGACCTGGGATGTACACTGAAGTTATTTTGTGTTTCTCGCCTGTAATGGTGCCTCCTAGGAGGATGTAACAAACTATCTCTCTCTTTGCAATTTAATGAAACGCAAAAGCCTTTTTGCGTTTTCTCAAAAAAAAATTGTACGTGCAGTTTCCACCCTGCACGGGCATGTAACGCGACACGTTTTTGTGCATATTAGCAAAATAAAATTAAGAACATTTAACCTTCACTAAGACAAGAGCAATTTGTGGGCGTTTCCTGCTGCTTTCCTTTGCTCTGTTTTGTTTTCGGTTGCTTTGTTTTCCTTTCTATTTTTGGCTGCTTGGCCTTGTGCATGCTTCACGCCTTCTTGTTGTCTCTTCTAATACAAAACAAGACGTGTTTAGGCGAGAGAATTTCTAGCTTTTACCCCTAGTTATTGCAGTCTTGCAGAGTATCAATAGTTGTTTGATTATCTTTTTTTTCGCTCCTTTTACCTCGTACTCGTGCCTTATTCACGGTTTAACCCCATTGTGAAATTTTTGGCCAACCTGACATCTGAACCCACATGTAAGACCAATGTGGCAACTGACACGAACTTCACATCCCAAAATATTGGGAAACACTTGTAGGAAGTCTCCAAAATCTAGGGAAATAAATCACATTTCACTAATTTTAACTCCAAATTTGGTTGCAGCCATTCTGTTTTTTTAAGTATATTTATAATCTAAATTTAAGGTATTTTTCCATTTGTTTGGAATTTAAAAGTGAGTTTATACTCGGAACAAGTACCAGATAATATGAAGTTAAGATGAGTGAGATACTATTTTTCAAGTTTTTGGAGAATTTCTAGAATTAATTTTTAATACTTGGTGACATGGCATCCATGTAGCCTTCGTGTGAGGGCTGCCTATGATGACATGTGGGGTCGTCCTATCAGGCCGAGGATAACTTGTTAAATGGGATACATCTGTATCTGTACCGATATATAAAGTATCACTAGGGTGGAATCTAAATAATCTTGACCATTCACTTCAGTCTGATCATACGGTCCACAAATTAAGTTGGGCCAATGGAAATTACTCCATATCTTATAACTTATTTGTTAAATTTGTGGCTAATTATAATCATAACTGCATTTTTTTTATATTGGTCAAGACGTGCCTTGCATGTACACAATCACTAATCCTGGATTAAGCACAGGTTCATGTCGAAAAGGGGAAATCTTGTCAAATTGGGTAACAGTTAACGCTGTATGAGAACTAAGGAGTTAAAAATTCAGACATGCAAGAAATGAATATAGCGATAGATAATAGTAATTCAAACCTGCAAAACTTAGTAAATGATGCAAAAGGCAGTAAACCACTGACCGTAACAAAAGCTGTAAACAAGTAATTAATAACGAAGAAAAGTTTTCGATGTGAATTCCGTGAATGAATCCTTTATTTGGGGAAGGAAGCACTGAAAAAAAAAGGGCGAAACGAGAGCGGGAGAAATGTTGGCATCAAAATCACGATTTCCTTGTCTGTGTTAGAAAAAGCAAGGACTAAAGCAGTCGTAAAGAGACCGGACCCGTCCAAAGTAGTAAACAAAAAATAATTCAGAGAGCCAGAGAGGACAACTACTCTGTAAACAAACGCACAAACAAATCAATTATTCAGTTGAAGTCAAATCTAGAGAACATAAAGAAATCGAAGCGTTGGTATTCTTATTTTTAATCCAACGAAGCTTTGAATCCTGTGTTCCACAAAATAACAACAGATAAGAGGCTCTGAAGATGTGATCCAAGAAGAAGAAGAACTTAGAGCATAGCAAATTAACTTAGGCAAAGCACTAAAAAGGGAAGAACACACATAACTAAACTGAGAAATTCACAGCCTGCATGATAATATGATGTTAAAGCTAGCAACAAATATAGTAGTAAGAAAAAAGAGAGGACAAAACAGAGCAGAAATTGCAAAGCCTCTACTTGACAGCAGCAGCTACCATTCATCAATCAATCTGTTAAAGTATAGCTGACATAGCTAAGTAAGTAGCTAAGGATGAAGGGACCGAACCGGACACGACCAATGCGCAAGAGAACAAATTTTGAAACCAAGCGCTGCGGAGAGATAGAGGGATGGCGTGGCGACAGAAAGTGGAGCCGAGTAACACTGACGAGGAAGGGAAATTGTGGAGAGCAACGGGGAGGCGGTGTGTCGTTGTTACCTGTATCGGCGGTCGTAGGGCGAGATGATGAAGCGGCGGAGCTTGACGCGGCGGTTGCTGCGCGCGCCGAGCGACGGCAGGATGCCGCTGGAGAGGCTGTAGTGGCTGCCGTCCCGCGACATCTCCCTCTCGAGCGCGTGCGCGTCCCTGACGACGCCGCTGCCGCCCTCGCCCCACGGCCCGCACGCCCGCATCCTGGCGGCCCCGGACCTCGACGACATTGCGGCGCCTAGCTCACTCACCGACCCGCCGCCGGGCCGGCGGGTTTAACGGACGGAGGGCCACGGAATCTTGCGGCGCGGCGCGTACTAGTTAAAAAAGGAAGTCCGGGTCGGATGGATTCTTTCCCTACTTGCGTTGCTGGTTCGGGTTTGTTTTCTTGGGAAGCGCAGCGCAGGAGACGTTGGGAGTGTCGTGCCGCGGGCGGCGACGGCCCTGGCTCTGGCTCTGGCTCTGGCTGGGCAGAGGCGAGCGCGCGGAGGGATGGAGGGAGACGACTCCAGGTCTGGGGGCAGTTGGACTTGCGATCACACGCGCCCGGAAGGTGGGTTTTATGGAGAACGCTTCCGCGGGTCGGATTCTGTGCTGCGGGTCCGGCGGGGACAGTTTTTTTTCTTTTCAAAGTAATATGTGCCTCACTTATATCATAAGGATCAAAGTACAAATGTAAACCACCAACATTACAAAATTAAAAAAAATAACATAATATTTCTGAGCTTGACACCGACGTCCTTCACCTGCCTCCAGTACCACCATCGTAGTCATCAAAGAAAAAAAAATGACGAATCACCTCCTCATACTAGCTCGACGCGGATCCATCGCTGATATGCAGCTTTGCGGACCTCAAAGTGGCTCACCAAAAGTGATGTCATCGTCGTTGAACGAATCAGACCAGGGCAACATTTCGGACACGGAATCGAACTTCTATTTGCACTCCACCACGACTAAGACGCCAAAGGCGAAAACCATACCTGTCATCCATCAACCACAAACCCATCACATGTTTGTCTTTCAGATGTCATCGATGCAGACCACAATCTGCATCCTCTCCTGGACTATCTTCCAAGCTCCGCGTCGACGTTGGAGCAGACACCATCACAACGGTGAATCCCGATGACACATGTCCACCACAAGAATGCCGCTGACGCCACGGCATTCACGCTTGAACAGACTGGTTCCCAAATCCATCACCGCCCATAGAAACGATCGCCTAGCCAGAGAAGAATCCAGAGCTTCACTATTCAGCATCACCGTCGCCGCCGGCAAAGCCAAGACGTCGAACGATCCAAAAAACTAAACTAGTAAAGGCCTAAGAACCAAAAGTTAAAACGATCCGCATGTGTGGTTCCAGCGATCTCCCCCACCACCAATGACCAAAAAGGCGCCGACATAGGAGAGCCATTGGAACAGCGCTGAAAGAGCTGGCTTTCTTGGCGGCGGCTAGGGTTTCTGGTGGCTAGCCAAGTAGCCAAAGAGCGACTCCAAAGCCCAGCGGGGGACAGGTTTGCTTGCTGCCTCCTCCTCTGCTTTTTGTCAACGCGCCGTTTACGTGGTACACCGGCGTGTCTTGGCCGCTAGCTTGGCTAAAAGGTAAAAGGAGTCACACACACGTGCAGGCTGGCTCCGAGGTCCAACGCTACGCCCAGTTTTTAAACCCCAGCCCCTTTTTAGCATGCCGTCCGTGTTCTCTTCTCCCTTTTCCGATCAAACCCGAGCATTGGTGTTGGACACTGGATCCCCGAATAAAGCCGTTTTCGTTCCCGCGTCTCCTTTGAGTTGTTATTAGTGTTCAACTTACTACTAGTATAGGCACCTCTTTTCCTCACGTCCTCCTCTTTCGCGGTACTACTTCTCTTTGCTCTTTCTATATTGTGTATATATATGGTCCGCTCCATTGATTCCTTCGGAATGCATTTACACTCACCGTAGCCCAGCTTGTAATTTGGATATGAAAATTATTGCTCAGCCTCGTTAGAGCATCTCCAATTGGTGCACCCTGATGGATCCGGCTTGCCTGCTCCCTTTCCATACTTCTATCCGTGCTTCCACTTCATCCTACGGCTGTTCTTTTTTCTTTTTTCTTTTCTAATCTAATCATCCCCTGATTTTCAGGGGATGGGACCGGGTCTTATTTTTTTTCTAATTAAATCAAGCCACGTACGTGAAAGCACGGATGGGAGCATGGGAAATGAGCATACAAGTCTCGTCCCCCCTGATAGGGCATATTTACATCACAGGGGCAAAACGGTGCTCCAATAGATGCCCTATTTCTAAATCTTTTTATTCCAAATTCAGGGCAGCTGCGAAACACAGCACCAAGTGCTGCAAAATTTGCAACACTTGGGGCAGCTGCCACAAAACAAATCGCTTCGTACACGAGCCGCCAACCGTTGTACTGAAACTTCCTGTGTGCCGCGCCCACACCTCTACCCGACCACCGTCGATGGAGATTTCGGCTGCGAAGACCATGGCCGCAGCTCATCTGCCCTCCCCCAACTCCGTCGCGATGCCGCCACACTACCCCGTCACTTCGGACGATCGCTGGAGTCCTGCCGGCCATTGAGTGGGATCCGCCACGACGGTGAGTTTCAACCGATGCGGGTGTTTGTTAGAGTGCCACAACCCGTGATGCCCCCTCCTGCGCAGCTCGCCGCCGTTGTTTATAGTTGGACTAGTGGATGTTGGAGCTCCGCGGGTAGCTGTGCCACTGCCGCCACCGAGTCGAGCGACCGCTACTTTCTGTCGGCGTTACCGGCACGCGGCATCACCAAATTTTCGGTCAACACTTGACCGACAGGCGTCAGCGTGGCCATCTTCATTAACCTTGCTGCCACTATGACCATGACTGAGTAGTTTCCTTTGGACTATGCGTCTATAGCAGTAGCTAGATGGCATCCTCTCTCCATTGTGCGTCAATACAAAGTTCCCGTGAGCTGCCTCGGTGTCGCTACCATCTACACTCCGGTGAGCAGCCGCTCGGTTTCACCCTCCTCGCGCACAAGGTGTTTGAAGAAATTTATACTATGTACTCCCTCCATTCCTTTATGTGAGGTGTATTATTTTTGGCACGGTGACCAAGCCACAAAATTATAGACATGTTAAGACGAAATTACCCTTAGCAAATTTGTTGGTTAGTTGTAAGTAAATCAATTAGTCCAAAAAATAAGAGATACATGCAATCGACAGAGAGATAGTTTCCTTCTTTTGCTACAAGAAGAGATACAGACAATTAGGAGACAATCCTTTTCTGGAAGGCTAACAAGGAAATTATGAGGAATTAGAAGAAATGCAATCGACAGAGAGATAGTTTCCTTCTTTTGCTACAAGAAGAGATACAGATAATTAGGAGACAACCCTTTTTCTGGAAGGCTAACAAGGGAATTATGAGGAATTAGAAGGCTAACAAGGGAATTATGAGGAATTAGAAGAAATGCCTCTTATATTGTGGAATTTTATCAAAAAATAAATACACCTTATATAAAGGAACGGAGGGAGTATTTTTTAAAACCTTTTTCGTTTTATTCTTTGTGCATGAAGACATAGTTTGATGGAGATTTATTATTGTTGAAGAGCTCATGTGACTCCTGTCTTTCAAATGATTCCTCGTTGGATGAGGAATACGACTTGTACGAGGAGGAGCTGATACGTCTCAAACGTATCGATATTTTTTTTGGGGGGGGGGGGGGGCATGGGCCTCGCGCGACCAAGGTGAGCCGTGCGGAGCCCTCGGGCACTGCCTTACCTCCCCCCAAGGCTCTATAAATTCTAAATATTCCAAAACCCTCTATACCATTTTTTTCCTGATTTTTGCCGCCGCCGCAAACTCCTGTTTGGGCATACCGTCGGAGGGGAAATCGATCTCCGGAGCCATCTTCATTAACCTTGCTGCCATTATGACCATGTCCGAGTAGTTTCCTTTGGACTACGGGTCCATAGCAGTAATTAGATGTCATTCTCTCTTCCATGTGCTTTAATACAAAGTTTCCATGAGCTGCCTCACATGATCAGGAACAATTTGATGTAATCGGTGTTGTGTTTGTTGGGATATATGATGAATGGATCCACTTCTCAAACCCTAACAATGGTCCATGAGAAATGGATCCATGGAGTATGTGTATGTCGTTATCCAACACCCTTTCCACCATGGAGGGGGTAGGAAACTGTAAGTATTTGCATGACACATACGATAATCCAAAGGGAATGCTGAGAGGTTTAGTGGCAATTTCAAAATATGGCGCACACACAGCTTGCAAGAAACTCACAATGTACATGTTTGCATGATCGAAGGCGATAACGTAGAGGCACTGATGAGGTTAGTGCCAAGTTTTAAATGTACCGGGCTGGCTGGGGACATTTGCTTGTCCTTGTCCTTCACCTTGTACCGAAAAGAAATGCTCCTGTCTTTGTCACAAATTTCTCCAGTTTTGTTCTTTTTCTTGATTTGCAGGATTGGGGGATGAACCGGTTTCATGTTTTTGTTGGTTTCGTTGGAGGACCGCTGGAATGGAGTGCAGAGGATCGCATACCTGGCGCCTTGTTCGAGTAATCGTGCTGTGTCCTGGCTCCCTTGGTACCATACTGTAATTACTCAGCAACATAATCGGTACTTAGTAACATGCAGGAATTATACAGGCGACAACCCAGAGGTGTGTGGGTAAACAATATGCCCCTGCAGATGAATACTTATAGTAGTACAAAACAGACCATTATAATTGGTCCACGGATACACCTTTTCCACGAATTGTTTTCAGCCGTCTTGAACAACCTAACAAATGCGGACTATGTTGAATCTAACTTGGACAGTTAATAAATGAAGCCGTCTCTAAAATTCGTGGAGTAGGTCCTTAGACTGGTCACAGTGGGCAAGAACATAAGCTAGTAACTTCACACTTTCCTAGACTATGTTACTACCTTCATAGTGGGTAGGAACATCTATGTAGTGTCATGCAATGATGTATTTATTAGGTTATAGACTCATTGTTTCTTGGAGTGTGTGATGTTCCGGTAACTTAGCTAGTTATCACAAACACCTCTCTCTTCATTAAATACATGCCACATAAGCAAAGTTGTATTGGAGTGTGTGATGTTACTCCTAAGTTCCTCCCCACTGTGACCAGCCTTAGGGCATGCAACCCGCAAATTTTCTCCAAATCCGCGGACACGGATGTGGGAGGCCGACATCCAACACTAGCCGCATACATTTTCATAATAACTTAAACTAACCGGACGAAATTCGATCAAACACGGTTAGATTTCATATAAACATGACGGATTTCATCTAAACACGACGGATTTCATTACATTTACATCAACTAAGCGGAGCTCGTCTGTTAGGTCTAAATGGTCGCTGGCGCCTGTTCCTGTGTACAACCATGAACCAAGAGAACTGAAACTTCACCATCTCCAGCTCCGCCTTGACACTCTCAAGCTCCGTCTCCGTAACCTCCTTCTCCGCAGGCCCGGGAAGTGAAGCTGTCCGCCTCCACATCGCCGCCAAGCGACTAACCGGCTGAAGATGCTCAGCCCACCAAGCTTGGCGTCGACTGGAGGGGATGAGCGGTGGCCTTCCTCAGACCAGAGCGGCGGCGACCCACCTCGCAGTACTCTTCCTCACTGTGGGCGGCGCCCGCGGACGCGCCGACTTCTTCATGGTGACGGCATGGCTCGGCCTCGGCGCTGTCCTCCTCGTCGGTCTCGTCGAACACCGCCTCGCCCGAGTCGTCGTCTCTCTCCTTGCCGACGGCCGCCACCTCCGCCACCCGCTGCCGGTACCGCCGGCGGGCGAGGCGCATCTCACGAGCGGAGCGGTAGGACTCGAGCAGCCCCTCTTGCTCCGCCAGGTCCGCGTCCGGGTGCGACAACCCTGCTCGCGGCGACCTGCTCCTTCACATGCAGATGCTCATGGAGAAGGTTGTGGTTGTAGTTGGTGTCGGCCTGCGCCTCCCGGAACCGCTCCTCTCGCTCCTCCCCCACCATGTCCATATAATGGGCACGGGCCTCGCCGATGGTCATGGTACAATGCACCGGCGAGGGTGGAGCAGAGGAGGAGGGTGCCGAGGAGGAAGAAGAGGGTGGCGTTGGCTCGTCGGAGGAGGTGTCCTCCATTTGCACGTCCTCCGGCTACCTATTGGCCTGCCATTCGGCAGCAATGGCGGCCATGGCCTTCTTCTGCTCCGACGTCAACCCATCTCAGAGAGCTTTTGCGGCGGAGGGATCCATGGCGGGGAGTGGTGTAGAGTGGGATGACTGTGGCTATGGCCGGGCATCGGGGCAGCGGTTTATATAGCACCGATGGACAGCAGAGGGACAGACGGGTGGCGCCGGAGGAGACGTCTCGGCAACCGCGTGCCATCAATGTAGGCGGCAGCCGGCCGGACGGGCAGAAATCATGTCGTTTGAACGCATGGTAGTCGCATACACCGGGAAGCGGCACGGGCAGCGCTCTCTCGGTTGGCGCGCCACTTCAATGCTGGTGCCAGTGAGCGATCGCGTCCGCTCTGGCGGGCATGAATGCGGGTGCTGACGCTTTGGAGCAGCACAGATCGAAAACGTGGGAGGGAGAGGGGTTTTTGGTTGGCCAGGACGGTCAGAAGCGGGCTTGGCATCGTCCAGAGCACCGCAAACCTCCCCCACTTTTATCTCGGGTTTGCGGAAGAAAACGTGTCCGAACCATGCCGCGACCCGATACAAGACCGTGTTGAATGGCTTCCGCAGTCTGGAGAACGTGATCCGGACGGTTGTGGATGGTTTGAGGGTCGGTGTTGGAGATACCTTTTTAAAGAAACTTCTTGTACAAGGTTCTTTCCGGTGGAACCTACTCACCCGGCCTCAAGTCTCAGACTTGACACGGGTGGTCACATTTTTGCGGATTTATTTCATACTCTTCATTGCTTTTTTTTGTAGCAGTATGGCGTGCCCGTCGACTATGAGGTGTCTATCAGGACATCATCAATTTTAAGATGTATTCTTAGGGTGAGTATGTGTGCCTGCTTGTAAGAGTCCACTTCTGTATTGTGTTTCTAAAATAACTAAGGACATTTTCATCCCCCTAATTTGCGTCCAATTTCATCTTTACCCCTAAAAACATCAACTTTACGCCTCTTCCATGAAAGCGCTTATGGAAATACACCTCCATGCCGTTTTCGTCGGGTGAAAGGCCTTTGTTTGTAGTGTACGAATAATTGTGTTGTTGACATCAGATTTTGGCACGGTCAAGAACTTAATTAATATGGCCTTAAATGGAGAAATGATCTACATCAAAAGGTTTTGTATTATCGACATGAACATCTTTGAAGTTTGGGCCGTCGCCATCCGACCTCATCTCAAGGGCTGAAACTATGCTCAAAGTATTAAGATTTTGTATTCAGAGTATTGTTTGGCCAATTAAGCCTCCAAGATGATCTCTGATCTCATATGAGAAAAGTTTCTACATGGATTGTCTTCGTCTCGTCAAAACAGTTGATTTTAATATAAAAACCGTCTCAATCCAAATACGTATGCAAAAGTTAGAGACATCGGAGTGCAGCCCTACCACGAGGCAAAAAGTGGCGCGAGGCATCAGACACAATGTCTGATGGGTCGCGCGTGCGATTCAGCCCTTAAGATAGCCTCAAATCGAAAAACGTTCAACACGAAAGTTGCTCGTATCGTTGAATCGGTTAAATTTGCTTTTGGGATCATCTTTACCCAAGGTCGTTTGTGGCCTGTGGGACCTAAAAACCAAATTGCTGTCCCAGACTTGCCTAAATCCGAGTTCGCTTAATTTTGGAAAGATTTGGACGTGATTGGTAGTCTTTTTCTTGTACGGGAAGTCCAGCCGCCTCATAAATGGATGAGAGGTGATGGCTGATTGAACAACACACAATCAAACAAATCATCTACCACTTTTTATCTTTTATCTTTTCTCCTTAACCCTGGTTCTTCTTCTTCCTCGTTCTTCGTTCATTCTTATTCATTGCATGGCAGCGAACCTCGAGGCCCTAGGGGCGATTAGGTCGATCTAGGGCAGCCCATAGCCGTTGCGCGCCCTGATGGGGTCCCTCCCGGGCGTGTGGGGTTTCGGATCCTCAAAAGCGCCCGCCGGACTGCTTGCGTACCGCGCTTCTGGCCGGGTCTCCTTCGACGTGAGCTGTGGTGCATCATCACCGGTGTTGAGGGTACACGATGACGTGTTCGTGTGCGAACACACTTTTTGACGACTCCGCTGGGGACAAAGCCTTGAACAGTCTTCGGTCCGTTCTTGCTACGAAGAGATCGCCATCTAGGGTTTGCAATCTAGAAAGGTAATATGAATACCCAGTCCTCTAGAGTAGATGCAAATAATGCATATGTTGTTGCTAGATCGTTTAATGAGTATAATGTGTCGGCTAGCCCTAGTTTTATCAATTATGCATCCAATTATGGGCAACAGCTGATTCAGAATAATCTTCATGCTTCAACTTCATATAATGTTAGCAACATGCAACATATGTATCCCAACTCCCATGCATCGACAACCCCACAAATCTATATGCCGATGAACAACATGATGAGTTCGGTTAATCAAGTTGTGACACCCCATGTAGGAATTTTCAATAGTATGCAACAAAGTGTTTCAACTTTTTATTCATCAACAAATAACTTGCAGTATGTTAATCCAAACGTGCTGGTGGATAGGGGAATTGGCCATGCTACTACTAGTTATTCGGCCAATTACCCTCAAACATCATATGTAACACCTCATGCTACTAATTTTTTGGCACCACACGCAAATGTTGATGTCCATAATTCAGCTCCACACCTTCATGGTCATGGCCGAATAAGTGAAACCTCTACAGGAGCACAAATGCCTTGACCTACTACTATGACATATCATGTTCCCCCTACACAATTATGAAATTTCGGCAGCATCTCATTGCCGAAAGAGTCTAAAAGCATTGGGGGGCAACCATATCCGGACTGGGTAATTGAGAACAAGCTTACATTTTCTTGGGATTTGTGCAACTCCATTCGATAGGAATTAATAAAAGGCGGGAAGGCTCATGATTTTGCTATTGTAAAAGCTAGAGTTGTGCAAATGATGCATTCGCCTAGTGTTGTACCATCGAGTGTACCCCCTCAACAATTGCAAAGTTTCGGCACCTTATTGCCGGAAGGGTCTCAAAGTATTGGGGAGCAATCTCATGAGGAGTGGATGGAAATTGAGATGAAAAAGTTTAAAGCTCGCCAAGCTGCGATGTGGGCTAAAATTAGACAAGAGAGAGAGGCCTTGGAAATTCAAAAAGATAAAAGTATTGATTCAGGCAAGAAAGAAAATTTGGTTATTAAGAAAGCCGAATCAAATAGTATGTGTACCGAATCTATTGAAGGAAAAGAGGATGCCAAGGCATTGGAGAGTCATTCAAAAGTGGAGTAAAGCATTATTCAAGTGATACAACCATCATGCTCTGCTAGCGTGTATGAAGAGGTATGTCTAGCAAGTGATTTACCTATTTTCAAATTAGGTCACAACTTTATTGTTAATGCATCTATTAGGAAAAATCTTGTAAGTAATTTCGAAAGACCAATGATGAAGGGCAATTTAGTTGCTAGCAATAAAATTGTTACTAAGCATACCGGTCAATATATTGTACCATTCAAAGAGACTGATAGTGACTTATTACTGCAGCCAAAGCTTTTCCCATTGCTTTATTTAAAGTTCATATCTAATTGGGTAGCTTCTCTTGCTTCATACTTGGCTTATGCATGGTCTCAATTGAGATATGTATGTTCTAACTACTTTGATTTCAGCAATTTAAAGCCAAGGTTATACTCTATTGAGAAAACCGATGATAGTATAATTTCCTTTTCAAAGACATCGGAGATAGAGTGCAAACCACAATGCATAGCCGAATCGGGTAATGCAAAGCTGAATCATTCGTTTGCTTAGCTCCAAATCCATTCTCACATCAAGATCGGCTAGAGAATATAAAGTTTACCTTCAATTCAAACATATGTGAACAAATATTTGATTTGTTGCTGAAAAATAATTACATAAGAATTCTTGATCACCATGTCAAGCCATCAATTCAAGGACGAATGTGTTGTAGGTTGCATCATTCATTCAAGCATAATTTGGAGGATTACAATATGTTTCATCAAATAGTTAAATCGTCCATTGAAAAAGGACGATTGAAACTTGTTGAAACACCAAGAGATGACCAGTCTATTCCGATTGGCCTTGATGGCAAAAAGTTTTTGAATCGGCTACTTAAAGGCGATTCCTTTAAAGATGAGAAGGTCAAAACTGCAGGTGATGGGATCAAGCTTTCAAATAAGGAAATTTTTCGAGAGCATGATGAAAATATTCTTGAGGGCGAAAATTCCATCAAACTTGCAATGAAGACGCCAAGTATCGGGGGCCAATAAGAAAATTTAAAGATCGATGCAAGCAAAGACCGAAGTTTGTACAAAGGTAAAAAGTCAAAAGTCATTTTCATGCAACTATTGGAAAAATATCAGAAGATAAGTGAGGACAAAATTGCTTATCGGCCAAGTAATGCAAAAGCATCAAGATCACCCCCTAGGCGCAAATCCAAGGATCGGTATTGGCAAGAAGAGAATTTGAATGCAACATATTCATATCCATATTTTGGGTCGCCAATACCAATGCCGTGGATGCCTCCATATGCTCATGTAGACCGATATTCATCATGGGACAAGTATGATACAATGGCACATTCTCCATTATATTTTAGACCATCTCACCATTATTATGCAGCTCCAAGAAGATCAACGTTCAGTGAGCAGTCATATGTTCAAGACCGTTTCAATAAGAAAGAATCGGTCCAGAGCTCAAGAAAGAAGAAAGAGGTGATCGAACAAGTATATCGAGTTAAAAAAGATGGTCGCAAGAGTGCCAATTCAGATTTGATCTTAAAGGATAAAGAGCCAATTAAAGTGTTAACATTGGCTACTAAAGGCAATGAGATGAAGCAATCAATTGTCGAGAATCAAAGTGCCAAATCTGAAGAAAAGAAGTTGAAAGTGCACAAGGTAAAACAAGAATTGTCATTAGTTCAAACAAAATCACAGTCGGGGCGCTCACTCAGCTTATCGTATTGGCAAAAGAAAAAATTACAACAACTTAGTGCACAAGAGCTTGAAAAGAGAAACATGGCATGGGTTCCCTAGGGAAATAACCAAAACAAGAGTGATGTGCAAGATTCCATTGCAAGAAGTGCGACAAGGTAAAGAAGGAAAAGAGTGAAAATTATGAATGAACAAGCCGAAGTTTTAAACGTCTTCGGTGCACACATTATCCACGTTCTCCAACTATGCCATTGATGCCGATGACATGGAATTCATCATCAGGTATGACTAGTTACCCTCCATCGACTTATTTTGATCCATGGACGCAATATAACTTCTTACAACATGCAAGAGTTTTACCTCATCACCATACATTCAATTAGCTGTATTTTGTTGCTAATCAAAGTGGCCGATATATAACTATCGCCCTAAGCAAAGACATGACCAATATATAAAGCGCATATAAATGGACGATGGAGTGTTGACATCGTCCTTAGTCTGGGCAAATTATTTTTCGGTATCAAAGTTTTGCCGAAAAACAGGGGGGCATGTGTTGACACCAAATTTTGGCACAGTCAAGAACTTAATTAATATGGCCTCAAATGGAGAAGTGATCTACATAAAAAAAATTATTGTCGACATGAACATCTTTGAAGTTTGGGCTATCGCCATTCGACCTCATCTCAAGGGCCAAAACTATGCTCAAAGTATTAAGATTTTGTATTCGGAGTATTGTTCGGCCAATTAAGCCTCCAAGACGACCTCATATGAGAAAAGTTTCTACATGTGTTGTCTTCTTCTCGTCTAAACAGTCGATTTTGATATAAAAATCATCTCAATCCGAATTCGTATGCAAAAGTTAGAGCCATCGGAGTGCAGCCCTACCACGAGGCAAAAAGTGGCGCCAGACATCACACACGATGTCTGATGGGTCGCGTGAGCGATTTGGCCCTTAAGATGGCTTCAAATCGAAAACATTTAACCCGAAAGTTGTTCGTATCATCAAAATGGTCAAATTTGTTTTGGGCTCATCTTCAGCCGAGGTCGTTTGTGGCCTGTGGACCTAAAAACTGAACTGTTGTCCCAGATTTGCCTAAATCTGAGGTCGGTTAATTTTGGGAAGATTTTGACGTGATTTGTAGTCCTTTTCTTGTACGGGATGTCCAGCCGTCTCATAAATAGATGAGAGGTGATGGCCGATTGGACAACACACAATCAAACAAATCTTCTACCACTTTTTATCTTTTATCTTTTCCCCTTAACCCTAGTTCTTCTTCTTCCTCGTTCTTCTTCATTGCAGGGTGGCAAACCTCGAGGCCCTAGGGGCGATCAGGTTGACCTAGGGCAGCCCATAGCCGCCGCGCTCCCTGATGGGGTCCCTCCCGGACGTGTGGGGTTTCGAGTTCTCAAAAGCGTCCGCTGAGGGAGTCCCAGATTAAGGGGTCCTTGGATATCCGGATTATATGCGTATGCCGGACTGTTGGGCTATGAAGACACAAGATAGAAGACTTCATCCCGTGTCCAGATGGGACTCTCCTTTGCGTGGAAGGCAAGCTTGGCAGTTAGGATATGAAGATTCCTTTCTCTATAACCGACTCTGTGTAACCCTAGCCCCCTCCGGTGTCTATATAAACCGGAGGGTTTAGTCCGTAGGACAAGAACAATAAAAATCATAGGCTAGCTTCTAGGGTTTAGCCTCTACAATCTCGTGGTAGATCAACTCTTGTAATACTCATATCATCAAGATCAATCAAGCAGGAAGTAGGGTATTACCTTCATCAAGAGGGCCCAAACCTGGGTAAACATTGTGTCCCCCCGCCTCCTGTTACCATTAGCCTTAGACGCACAGTTCGGGACCCCCTACCCGCGATCCGCCGGTTTTGACACCGACATTGATGCTTTCATTGAGAGTTCCACTGTGACGTCAAAGATAGGGTTGATGGCTCGCCTTGTTATCAAGGACAACATCACCTCCGGAGGAGCACTGGCCTCGGGCCAAACCCTCCGGCTGGGCGGCTTCGTCTTGACCGCCCGTTCGGCCGTCGGGCCGACCATGACTTCTCAAGTCATTGAAAATCGTCTCCACGTCAGTTCGGAGTACGTCGAGCAAATGGATTCAGCGGAGTTATCATCTCTAAATGGGCTCCTGGATCGCATCGCCGCTCTGGGAGTCGCTTCGGACTACGATCGGATTGGGTTTAAACCCGATCAGAGAGAGATTAAATCTTCGCCGATCACCCATCAGATAGCGGTGGTGGAGGAGCGATGCAACAACTCTTCCCCCATATTGAGGACGAAATATGTCTAGATTTCCGAGCTCACCAAGCCGGATACATGCTCGCAGGAAGACGTGCCCCGGACTCCGAACTTAGAATCGGACTGTGGGCCAGAAAAATTGGTTTACATCCCGGAGTCCGAATATTAAGCTCGGAAACTCCTCAAGCTCTGGGTCATGAATCAGATCTTGGTTCGGACTTAAATCCACCCACCCACCCAGAGTCAAGCAATCTTTCTCGCATCAGACAACAGTCCCAAGAGACGACACATCACTTTTTGGCCAGATTCCTCATTGTCAAGGACAAGGTCAAAGACTGTTGCGATGAAGACGCAATCTCATTATTCTACAAAAATTGCACGGACAAGGGACTCCTTAACGCCATAAATCACCATCACATATCACGCTTCGATGACTTGGTGATCATAGTACAGAAGTACTGTGTGATGGAAAGCACCTGGAAAACTCAGGCAACCTTTTGGGATCCACTGGCTCTCGCTAAACCCCTCGTCCGAGCAAAAAGGGTGTACCCTCGTAGGTCACCCGATCCAATCATGAAGAAATCGAAGCCCACTGCAGGGCGCGCAACTGTTTTGGAGGGGTGGCTTGATAGGCCATGCAAAATACACACCACACCGGATACCATACCAACACACAACCTTGGAGCATGTTGGATACTTCCGCAGGTGGCCAAGAGCGGCGAGGATCTCCTCATAAAAAACACCGCAGAGCAACATCCCATAGAACACAACACTACAATATTGACAGTTTGCGAGACTTTCGCCTCAGGTAACAGGCGCAAGAGAGCACTCCGCAGCCTCGCCGAAGTCTGCCATGTCGCAGCAATAAACCCCTGGAACGACACGGCCATAACTTTCAGTGCCAGAGATGAACCGCAATTCAAAACAGTCTGGGCACCAGCCGCTTTGGTCCTCAATCCAATCGTGGACGGCTTCCGGCTTACCAAAGTGCTCATGGACGGTGATAGTGGACTAAACCTCATTTACGAGGAAACTCTCCACAAAATGGAAATAGACAGGAGCTGCATTGAGCAAAGCAACACAACCTTTAGAGTAATTATTCCCAGCCGGGAGGCACGATGTGCGAGAAAAATCACACTCGATGTGGTATTCGACACGCCGGAGAATTATCGGTCCGAAGAGATAACCTTTTAGGTGGCCCCTTTCCCTAGTGGATATCACGCCTTGTTAGGGCGGGATGCGTTTGCAAGCTTCCAAGCCATACCCCATTATGGGTACATGAAGCTCAAGATGCCTGGGCACGATGGAATTATCACTCTTCCCAGCGATCCGGACACATCACTCCGCGCCAAAAATGAAACAGCCGCCTTGGCCCTCGAAGCATTGTCTGAAGCCCTCGCGGCCGAAGAATTAACTGCATTATGCTCCACAGTGGATAGGGACGATGTGATACTCGATAAGCGATCCAAGTCCACCTCCTTCAAACCAGCGAACGAAATAGTCAAATTCCAAGTCCACCCAACAGACTCCTTGAAGATAACATCCATTGGGGCACAGCTGGACCCCACAATCGACGCTGCACTGCGGGCGTTTCTACGCGAGAATTGGGGTATCTTCGCCTGGCACCCTTCTGATATGCCAGGGATCCCACGCAGGCTGGCCGAACACAGCCTTAACATGCTGAAGGGATACAAGCCGGTCAAGCAAACACTACGACGCTTTTTAGAACCCAAACGACAAGCTATGGGAGAGGAACTAGCCAAGTTACTCGAGGCCGAATTCATCAGAGAAATAAAACACCCGGATTGGCTAGCAAACCTGGTGATGGTACCAAAGAAGGATAAATCCTGGCGCCTATGCGTCGATTTCAAAGACCTCAACAAGGCTTTCCCTAAGGATCCCTTCCCTCTCCCGCGCATCGATCAGATTATCGATGCTACCGCGGGACACGACTCATTGTGTTTCCTCGACGCATACTCCGGATACCATCAAATCAAGATGGCAGAGTCCGATCAAGCCGCAACGACATTTATCACCCCATACGGGCTTTTCTGCTTCAACAGTACGCCTTTCGGGCTCAAAAACGCTGGTGCCACCTACCAACGCATGATTCAAACATGCCTAGAGAAACAAATCGGCAAAACAGTTGAAGCATACATCGATGACGTAGTCATCAAGACTAGACATGCCGAGTCTTTAATAGACTATCTAAGGCTCACGTTTGATAACCTTCGAACATATGACATTAAGCTCAATCCGGAAAAATGTGTTTCTGGCATTCATGCCGGAAAGCTGCTGGGCTTCATCGTTTTCAGTAGAGGAATTGAAGCAAACCCAGCTAAAATACGAGCTTTGTCACAGTTGGCTACCCCAAGAGATCTCAAACAAATCCAAAAACTAACTAGATGCGTGGCAGCTTTAAGCCGCTTCATCTCCAGATTGGGAGAAAAGGCATTGCCACTTTATCGCCTTCTTCGTATAACGGAAAACTTCAAGTGGACGGACGCGGCGACGGACGGACTGGAGGAAATAAAGGCCCTTTTAGCAAGCAACCCAATCCTGGCCGCGCGAAACGTTGGCGAACCCATGTTGTTATACATAGCCGCAACACACCAAGTTGTGAGTGCGGTGCTCGTCATCAAACGAGAGGAGGACAAACACAAATTTCCGGTTCAGAAGCCGGTATACTACGTATCTACTGTCCTCACACCATGCAAATCCCGGTACCCACATTACCAAAAAATAGCATACGCGGTCTTCATGGCATCCCGGAAACTACAACACTACTTTCAAGAGTGTTCAATCACGGTGGCCTCCGAAGTACCACTTAATGACATAATAAACAACCGCGATGCCACGGGCCGGATTGCCAAGTGGGCCATAGAGATCCTCCCATTCGACATCACATATAAACCACGGCGAGCCATTAAATCCCAAGTACCGGCGGACTTCGTCGCTGAATGGACAGAGGCCGAACTCCCTAAAGAGTATGGCACATACTTCAACTGGATCATGCACTTCGACGACTCTAAAACGCTGGTAGGTCTGGGAGCAGGCGTCGTCCTCACATCCCCCACTGGAGGTACAGTCCAATACGTACTCCAAATATTATACACAGACTCCAACAATGCAGCCAAATACGAGGCTCTGTTGCATGGTCTTCGGATGGCCGTCTCCATGGGCAATCAACGCCTAGAAGTGCGTGGGGATTCAAACCTCGCAATATCTCAAATAAATGGAGACTTTGATGCCAAAGATCCAAAAATGGCGGCATATCATAATGCCGTCCTTAAGATGTCAGCTCGGTTCGAGGGGCTCAAATTTCTTCATGTGGTTCGAGAAAACAATCAAGCGGCGGATATCATCGCCCGCATCGGCGCTAAGCGCGACCCCGTCCCACCTAATATCTTTTTGGAAAGGCTTTTCAAGCCATCCATGGTGTGGCAAGGGTAGACCGGCAACATGAGTCTGGATCCGACCACAACTCCAGAATCCGAACACACTGACATAATTGGGGGCTCTGCCACCGAAATAACACCCTCATCCCATCTCATCATGGCTGTTATCGCCCCATGGACCGAACCCTTCTTGGCCTACCTTAACAGGCACGAACTCCCCGAGGATCAAAATGAGGCACGCTGCATTATGCGGCGCTCTAAAGCCTACAAAGTCCATGAGGGAGAGCTTTATAAGAAAAGCGCTACCGGGGTACTTCAAAGATGCATCTCCAAGGAGGAAGGGCGGCAGCTCTTGGCTGAAATTCATGCCGGCCTCGGCGGTCACCACGCCGCAGCTCGGGCCCTTGTAAGCAAGGCCTTTCATAAGGGTTTTTACTGGCCGACAACCCGAGCAGACGTAGAAGACCTTGTCCAACTTTGCGTCGGATGCCAGCTTTTCGCCAACCAAAGCCATATGCCACCCACCGCCCTACAAACAATCCCCACAATGGCCTTTCGTGATCTGGGGGCTTGATATGGTCGGATCCTTAAAGGAGGAAGCCACAAGAAAAAATACTTGTTGGTCATGGTGGATAAATTCACCAAATGGATAGAAGCCAAACCAGTTAAAACGGACGAATCCGGACCCATGATAGACTTCATATCGGGTGTTGTACACCATTATGGTGTCCCTCACATCATCATCACCGACAATGGCTCCAATTTCACAGCCGATGAGGTGAAAACATGGTGCGGCGACATGGGCATTAAGCTTGATTATGCCTCCGTCTATCACCCTCAAACAAACGATCAAGTCGAACGAGCCAATGGTCTTATTATGAGCGGCATTAAACCTAGACTAGTGCGATCCTTAAAAGAATCAGACACGCACTGGGTTGAGGAGCTTGACTCCATACTCTGGGGGCTGCGGACCACGCCAAATCGCACTACCGGATACACACCCTTCTTCATGGTGTATGGTGCAGAGGCTGTGCTGCCTTGCGATATTATTCATGACTCACCTCGAGTACGCATGTACGAAGAGAGAGAGGCCGAGCTCGATTGGCAGGATAGTTTAGATGCCCTGGAAGAGGAGCGCGACGTCGCAAAAGCCCGTTCTGCATTCTATCAACAACTGGCTCGCAGGTATCAAAGTAGAGAAGTACGGGCCAAGACTTATAATATTGGCGAACTCGTTCTACGTCTACCGGAGAAGAAAAAGGACAAACTCAAGCCCAAGTGGGAGGGTCCCTTCATCATTGACAAAGTTCTCACCGGAGGAGCGTATCGACTACGGGATGCATCCGATAATCGCCTTGAGCCGAATACATGGAACGCGGCCAGACTCCAAAGATTCTACACCTACCACTGAACTCCTTGTTCGTCTCCTTCCCTCCGTTGCTTTTCATTTACTTTTCAGCTCTCTTGTCGCCTTTTCTTTTGAAAAGCTCTACAGCTTTAGTGTGGCTAGAACACACACTTGTGACACACTAATCCTCAAGTATGTGCGCTCATTATACATGGGGGCTTCTTATACAGAAGCTTAATATAATTATCTTCCGGGCATCAAGCCCACTACATATGCGTCCTTTTTCCATATGTACCTTTTCTTTGCCATTATATGCATGGATATGACTTAAGTTTTGGCCAAGCTGGGTTGCCTAGCTCCTGTGCTTATGCCCTACATTCCCGTTAGTTCGGCTAGGGCATAAAGGGAGCACCTCTGCGATTGTTACTGGCGGGTACTCCGGACTTGTACCTCAGACTGGGTGAAGCCGAAAGCTAGCATTCTTAAGGGAATATTCGGTCGGTGGACTAAAGATGTTTTTTACCTATCACAATATAAAGCCCCAGATGTTACATATACTGCGCTTTTTGATCGCAGTTCGGACATGCACGGTTCATGCATGCGCACCCAGGGAAAGGAACCCTTAACGAAACTATTCTCTCTGGAAGATGTTTCATACTAACCATGTAGTATAACATAGCTAGTTGGGTACTTGTCTGTTCAAGCAATTATGACCCCTACGTCTGGTTTCCATGCGTACCCCAGTTTATATTACCGAGCGGGTATTCAGAAACACTCCGGAATGTTGGGTCCAGAGGCTGAAGCGAAAAGGTCCGCCATGACAAATGTTTTACAATCCGGCTAGGGACAAATATGTCAATTGAAGTACATAGTCATTTAGACTCAAATGCTTCTTCTTCTATGCCATCCAACATGTTGTCTAGCCTACAATCCTGTTGGGAATATTTTGCGGCTAATCCTACCTGGTCATATACTAGACTAACGGGAATTTCTTTCCCATCTGACCCTACAGGTCTGACCCGGGCCATATGATTCGGATCGAGCTTGGTATACCGTGTTTTCACCATGGCCCAAGCCTCTCTCACTCCTTCTCGAGAAACGCCACTGCGCTCCCTTGAAAAGTTGTGCAAGCTCCCCCATACTTGCTGGCAGGGAGGCGGATGGCCATAAGGCCTTGGCGCACTCCGCATGACCTGCCGAACTTGTTCGTGCAGTTGCGAAAGCTCTTGTCGCAGATCGCCCGAGGATCCGGGCATCTCCTCTTCGGGACGACCAGTTAGCATACCTACAGACAAACTCTGTTAGTTCCTATCTTTGCCGAACTATAAAAATGTTCATTTGAGAACGTACTAAAAATGCTGCGCTGAAGCCTCTTATTTTCCTTCACGGAGTCAGCTAGCTGGGCCCGAACATCTTTCAATTCTTCACCCAGCTGGGTATTAGCATCTTGGAGCTTGTTTTTCTTCTGTATGACCCGTGTAAGTACACGCTCGCCAGCGGCTGCTTGCCTTTGTGCCTCTTGTTCACCCTCTCGTGGGATTCCCGGATTCTGTTCCAGATTATCTGAGGATTTTGGTCATCAGATATTGTTAGCGTTACTGGTTTATAAACACAATATTGTTTTTTCTCAATTTGGAAATACATACCAGTCGATGCCTCTTTGGATCTTGACAGCTTGGCCATAGCGGCCGTTAGCTGGGTTCGACACTCTTCCAGCTCTTGAGACAACAGGTTGTTCTTCTCCGAGAGAACCTATTAGTACAATGATCCTTAAATCAGTTGTACCAACTGCTTCAAGTCTCAGGGGCTACTGATATACATAATTATCAGATTTTTATACTTACCCGTATATCTCTCAAATACTGGTCCGTGGCTCTAGCAATCCCATACTGAGTGGCTCGGATGTACACATCACCCGAGTTGAAGGCATTAAAAGCCTCTTCTAAAAAACCACGGTCGCGGAGTGCGGCCCGCCAGCGTCGATGATTCATGGTGCTCTCCACTTCAGAATTTGTAATGGACATTCTATCTGAATCCTCTGTATGAGGATAGTCCGGTGTCGCTTCCGTTTTGGTCTCAGTCCTCGAGACCAGGTCTGGAATCTGGCTAGTAGAGATACAGTTGGTAGGATCCGTGGACATAGTCCGACGGATGTTCTTTCTGCTAAAGCACAACGGATAGTGTCATACTTTAAGATGACAACCGCGGGGCGTGTTTAAAGCCATACCTCCTTGATGATGGCTCCGCCATGTTTCCGTTCGCCTTTCTTTTTGAAGGCCTACCCGGCAGGGGTGCCCCTTGTTGCCGAGTTGCCTTGGGTTCGGCTTGGCGCGCCGATCGTTTTCCCTTTAGAGCATAAGAATTGTGCGGTGGGTAAGACGGAAGGAGTAAATCTTTCCCGGAAGATAAGTCACTTGTTTACTTACATGCGATATAGGGAGGAGGCCGGGATAGTCAGCAATGATGGCCACCTCTGTGTCGTCACAGCTCGCCTGGTGAAACACCCCTTCCACGAGCTCCATGAATATATTCGGATCCTCTACGAATCCGGGTCAAGGGCCCGGTTGCGGTCCTCTGGCTATGGTGCCGGGCTATGGAACTCCCTGGTTATTTTCCTCCATTCCCGTTATAAGTAGATGGAGTAAATATTTATGAAAACAAAGGCTCAGAGAATGAATTGAGTAGAGTAATGGATAGCAGCTCACCCAGCTGGGAGGGTTGTACATGGAAAATCCATCCCGTGGCTTAATGCGGACGAACTCCTCTCTTTCCCCCTTGTATAAATCGGACAGTATTTCCACCAGAGCGGTGGTGGAGTCCGAACCCTTTCGACCGCAGCGGGTGGCGTCGTCTTCTCCATTGAAGTGCCACATGGGATTCCCTCGGTATTGGAGTGGCTGAACCCCCCGCATTATGGATATCGCCATAACCTCAACTATTGATAATCCGGACTGAGCGAGTATTCTTATCTTGCTCATCAATTGAAGGACCTCCCTGCCATCTTCCTCTCCGGGGCTCCGGGGACGCCAGTTAAGGCATTTTCTTAGCAGAGCATTTGTAAACTCAGGAAGACCCATTCGGATTGGGTCGGGAAGGGAGACATCCTCAATATAAAACCACTCAGAAGGCCACTCTTCGGGTGCCTTCTTCGGTGTGCCGGATAAGTATCGATGCACCATATCTCGGCTCAGCCCACTTGGAATATTGATCCCCCTTGATTACGAGGGACGAGGCAGAACAACTTCTTCCATAGCTCAAAACGGGCTTCGCAACCCAGAAATAGCTCGTAAAGAGCGACATAACCTGTGATGTGCAGGATGGAGGCATGTGTGAAGTTGTGCAGTTGGAGGCCGTAGAACTCCAGAAGCCCGCGGAGGAATGGATGGATTGGAAATTCGACGCCCCACAGTAAATAGGAAACAAGGCATACTCGCTCCCCCCTGGATGGGTTGGGAAAGTTCTCCGCTTGCTCCCCACTGTCAAAGGAAGCCAATCCGACTCGAACGGGGACTAGATATGCAGGAGGTAGAAACCCTTGGGTCTACAATTTCACTAGTCGGCCGTGGGATATGGTACACTTCTCCCAATCACTCGGCTTGGTGTTGCGAGAGCAGGAGGAAGAGCTGTGAGCGCCGGCCATGTTGGAGTGGTTTTTTCGGGCACGTTCTAATGATTCCTCGCTTGGGGAAGATGGTGTGGATTGGATCTGGAGATCCCCGTCTCTTTAATAGACAATTTATTTACATGGTTAGGGTGGCAAATGTAAAAATGCCCCGACTTCTCGCATTCGCTCGACACGTGGAGGCTGAGACTGTTAAGGTGCAGAAGCCGATGAGCATAACATTAAATGTGGAACCGGGCACTGCTATTTACAATAGGTACTTTGAAGAATTCGGAGAAGGAACTCGCCTTGCAATGCCGAAGACAATCTGCGCACCGGACTCAACGTCATTGAAGCCTAGTTCGGGGGCTACTGAGGGAGTCCCGGATTAAGGGGTCCTCGAATAGCCGGACTATATGCGTATGCCGGACTGTTGGGCTATGAAGATACAAGATAGAAGACTTCGTCCCGTGTCCGGATGGGACTGTCCTTTGCGTGGAAGGCAAGCTTGGCAGTTAGGATATGAATATTCCTTTCTCTGTAACTGACTGTGTGTAACCCTAGCCCCCTCCGGTGTTTATATAAACCGGAGGGCTTAGTCCGTAGGACAAGAACAATAAGAATCATAGGCTAGCTTCTAGGGTTTAGCCTCTACGATCTCGTGGTAGATCAACTCTTGTAATACTCATATCATCAAGATCAGTCAAGCAGGAAGTAGGGTATTACCTCCATCGAGAGGGCCCGAACCTGGGTAAACATTGTGTCCCCCACCTCATGTTACCATTAGCGTTAGACGCACAGTTCAGGACCCCCTACCCAAGATCCGCTAGTTTTGACAACGATAGTGGGTAAGACGGAATGAGTAAATCTTTCCCGGAAGATAAGTCTCTTGTTTACTTACATGCGATACAGGAAGGAGGCTGGGATAGTCAGCAATGATGGCCACCTCTGTGTCGTCACAGCTCACCTGGTGAAACACCCCTTCCACGAGCTCCACGAATATATCCGGATCCTCTCCAAATCCGGGGTCAAGGGCCCGGTTGCGGTCCTCTAGCTGTGGTGCCGGGCTATGGAACTCCCTGGTTATTTTCCGCCATTCCTGTTATAAGTAGGCGGAGTAAATATTTATGAAAATGAAGGCTCAGGGAATGAATTGAGTAGAGTAATCGATAGCAGCTCACCCAGCTGGGAGGGTAGTACATGGAAAATCCATCCCGTGGCTTAATGCGGATGAACTCCTCTCTTTCCCCCTTGTATAAATTGGACAGTATTTCCACCAGAGTGGTGGTGGAGTCCGGACCCTTTCGAACGCAGCGGGTGGCATCGTCTTCTCCATTGAAGTGCCACATGTGATGCCCTCGGTATTGGAGTGGCCGAACCCCCCGCATTATGGATATCACTATAACCTCGACTATTGATAATCCGGACTGAGCGAGTATTCTTATCTTGCTCATCAATTGAAGGACCTCCCTGCCATCTTCCCCTCTAGGGCTCCGGGGATGCTAGTTAAGGCGTTTTCTCAGCGGAGCGTTTGTAAACTCAGGAAGACCCATGCAGATTGGGTCGGGAAGGGAGACGTCCTCAACATAAAACCACTCGGAAGGCTACTCTTCGAGTGCTTTCTTTGGTGTGTCGGATAAGTATTCGGTCCCGGCGATGTGCCATATCTCGGCTCCGCCCACTTGGATTATTGACCCCCCTTGATTACGGGGGACGAGGCAGAACAACTTCTTCCATAGCTCAAAATGGGCTTTAGCCCAGAAATACCTCGCAAAGAGCGACGTAACCTGCGATGTGCAGGATGGAGGCAGGTGTGAAGTTGTGCAGTTGGAGGCCGTAGGACTCCAGAAGCCCGCGGAGGAATGGATGGATTGGAAATCTGACGCCCCTCAGCAAACAGGAAACAAGACATACTCGCTCCCCCCTGGATGGGTTGGGAAAGTTCTGCGCTTGCTCCCCACCATTGAAGGAAGTTAATCCGGCTTGAACGGGGACTAGATATGCAGGAGGTAGAAACTCTTGGGTCTGCAACTTCACTAATCGGCCGTGGGATACTTTACACTTCTCCCAATCACCCGGATTGGTGTTGCGAGAGTGGGAGGAAGAGCCGCGAGCGCCGGCCATGTTGGAGTGGTTTTTTCAGGCACGCCCTAATGATTCCTCGCTTGGGGAAGATGGTGTGGATTGGATCTGAAGATCCCTGTCTCTTTAATAGATAATTTATTTACATGGTTAGGGTGGCAAATGTAAAAATGCCCCGACTTCTCGCATTCGCTCGACACGTGGAGGCTGAGACTGTTAAGGTGCAGAAGCCGATGAGCATAACATTAAATGGGGAACCGGGCACTGTAGTTACAACAGGTACTTTGAAGAATTCGGAGAAGGAACCCGACTTGCAATGCTGAAGACAATCTGCGCGCCGGACTCAGCGTCATTGAAGCCTGGTTCGGGGGCTACTGAGGGAGTCCCGGATTAAGGGGTCCTCGGATAGCCGGACTATATGCGTATGCCAGACTGTTGGGCTATGAAAATACAAGATAGAAGACTTCATCCTGTGTCCGGATGGGTCTCTCCTTTGCGTTCAAGGCAAGCTTGGCAGTTAGGATATGAAGATTCCTTTCTCTATAACCAACTCTGTGTAACCCTAGCCCCCTCCGGTGTCTATATAAACCGGAGGGTTTAGTCCGTAGGACAAGAATAATAATAATAATAGGCTAGCCTCTAGGGTTTAGCCTCTACGATCTCGTGGTAGATCAACTCTGGTAATACTCATATCATCAAGATCAATCAAGCAGGAAGTAGGGTATTACCTCCATCGAGAGGGCCCGAACCTGGGTAAACATTGTGTCCCCCGGCTCCTGTTACCATTAGCCTTAGACGCACAGTTCGGGACCCCTACCCGAGATCCGCCGGTTTTGACACCGACACCCGCCGGGTTGCTTGTGTACCGCGCTTCCGGTCAGGTCTCCTTCACCGTGAGCCGCGATGCATCACCCCCAGTGTTGAGGGTACATGGTAACGTGTTCGTGTGCGCATGTGCACCATTGGAAACTTTTTTTTATATACTCACTTTGAATTATTGAACATTGTACCAACCCTCATATCAAGTGCGCACCGCCCTCAATGATGTGCAACCATATGTCTTAAAGATGCACGTCCTCTCGCGGGTGGGAAAGAGACTGATACCTTTTCTGCTATGCGTTATCGGATCACCAAAGGGACTCATTAGACGAACGCGCCCCCAACACTCTTAGTTATGAAGGATATGAAATGAAATGCTGAACATGGTTCTTGACATGTAGTATCATTGCATGCTGGCATGGTGCATACCAGGTTGTGCATGAGCCGTCTCCATCGAGTAATTCCCTTGTGTTTCGAGTTTGAAGTTCCCGCACATATCGTTGAGTTTCCAATGGGAAATTCGCCCAACCTCATAAGCTCATGCTTATTTTTTAAAGAGTTGTTATTTTAGGAGATAATTTTAAGTGTGTTTGTTCACTTATTTTAGTCCGTATGGATTTTCACGAGTACGCTTGGAAGTGTATCATTACATTGATAGGGAGGAGAAAGTACTGGGTAGCACCACAACAACGTACATAGACTGACGTAGCCATGGCGCTCGGTTTAGCAGAAGACAAAGGGGTTGCTCAACCCCAAAAATTAAAAGTTTAGGTTACAGGGATTAGCTTGTTCAGCCCTTTGGCTCCGACCGTGGACTAGAAGCGAGCATCATCCTTGATCATGGCGACAAGGCATGAGGTAGATGACACGATCTTGTTGAAGATGACAACATTATGATGACACCATAGAGACCAGGTCGTGAGCACTGCGATGGTAGCCATGCCCGGACGCAAAGGTGACGGAGTTGCGAGCATAGCCATGGAAATCCAATCGAAGAAACTAGAGGAACCATCTGCTGTGGGGATCACATGGCGGCACCAAGAGTGGACTTCGTGCCAGGTAATGTGCGCAAAGACGCAAAACACGAAGATGTGGTGAAGCGTTTTGGACTCCTGGGAGCAGAGGACGCAAGCCGACTCATGGGGCAAGCCGTGGTGGGCTAGGCAATCGGTTAGCCAAGAACGGTTCATGGAGGCCAGCTAGATGAAGAATTGCACCGAAAGGGGGTCTTTGGTCTTCCAAGCTAGGTGCCAGAACTCGGAGGAGGTAGAGCCATGGAATAGTGCCTTGTAATAGGAGGACGCCGAGTAAATGCCACTGTCAGCCCAGCGCCACTAGATTATGTCGGGCTGTGATGAGAGAGAGACATGCAGAAGCTGCCGCCAAAGATCCACATACTCAATGATGGCGGCCGACCCTAGCACCCCTGGAGTTCGAGAATCCAACTGCGATGAAGGAGTGCCTGAGCAATAGTGCGGGAACGCCTTGTTATGCGAGGCATTAAGGCTACTAGAGAGGGAGCGATGTCGATGATATGTAGTCCATATTAATATAAAAAACACAGATTACGTTTGTGAACAGTTGGAGCAATTATTATTTTTTGACAGGAAGGCTTTCTAGCTAGCTTTATTAAAACTCAAATAGCGCTTTCATCAAGTTCCAAAGGCTTTAAAATAAAATTGGAGGTGCCTCCAGCCACACAAAAGGGGGGTTTGCATGGCCCCATTTAGCTAGCTCATGAGCAACAACATTCGACTCCCCATTATAGTGCTCAATGGTAACCTTCTCGAAATCAAGCAGAAAATTCCAACAATCTTGTAGTACAGGCGTTGTTGGGGATATAAACCCTCGGTGTGACCTGCCTAGGAGGGCCAGGTTACACGGTTGGCGGCTCATAGGTGAAGGCCCAAATAGGCCTGAGAGGATATGAACTGAAGATTGGAGGCGGCTTACATGATGGGCCAATTGAAGGCCCAAGACCCGGAGAAAGGTGTTGTAACCCGGGGATGTGAGACGCCCTATGGTGACTTGCCTTGTAAGGCACGGTGACTTAGAACTCGAGCCGGTCACATTGTGTGATCCGGCCTGGACTCTTGTAAGCCTAGGGCTTCGACCTGTGTATATAAATGTGAGCCCCTGTAGCGGGTTAAGGAAAAAACAATTGATCGATAGCTAGGTCAAGCAATTCCGCTCCCCTGTAATCGATACCCAATCAATACAACACAAAGCATGACGTAGGCTTTTACCTTGTTGTGAGGGGCCAAACCTGGATAAACCTTGTGCCCTTTGTCCTGTTCAACCCCTTCAAGCTAACCTAGGTTGCGATGGCTCCACACCTAAGTCCTTTCACAAGGGCATGTGCCGTGACAAAACCACCATAGTTGGCGCCCACCGTGGGGCCTTAGCACTATGGTTTCGAGTTATTGAAGGGCTCTTTCCCAGGGATCAAGGGATACGCCATTGGCAGGATGACCAAGAGTCACCGTGGCAAGCTTTACATCGATGGTGCTGGCTGGGGCCCCGAGGCCGACTCAATTGAGTACGGGTACCGGGTCCCCTTTGGCAGAATCCACGTCTTCATCGACAAAATCGGTGAATCAGAGCCGGAGCCAGACATATGCACCGACATCGTCGAGCCGGCTCGGTGCGCGTGACCCGCTAGGGTTCAACCCGGTCGAAAGCATGTTCTCATTGGTTTCACGCAAGGCATGGAGCTTGTGGAAGGTTCCAAATGTGGAGGAGAGACGGCCATCTATTCCAGTGATGAGTCCTCGATCAGAGAGACGAAATCGATATATCAACTTCAAGACGGCAGGCTTGGAGGCTACTCCGATGGAAATAGTATTCTGGACTCCTATGAGTCGCCGTCAAGGGCTGCAATTTTTATGGCTGGTATCGGGCCGGCTCATGATTCATTAACAGCAGCGGCCATGGTGTCCGGTTCAACTGCGACTGCGATAGCTGGGGCTAGCGGCTCAGACCATCCGCCGTCTCAAGTTTGATCCAGGCTTTTGGACACGTTAACGACTCTGTTAGCAACGGAGGTCACTGTGGCAAATTAGGCGCAACACAATGCAGAAGTTGCAAAGGTGCGAGATGAGGTGGCTAAGGCTCGAGAAGTTCTTAATGCAGAGAATACTAGGATGGCAACAGAGCAACCCCTGATGGATGTCGAGTCATAGTGTATAAGGGCCGAAGCTTTCCGCATGAGTCTGGATCAGAATTCCTCCAACGCTGTTCTTCGAATGAGACATCAGATCCGCCGGCCTTCACAATATGAGGGACAAAACCTTTTTAACACACCTGGGGCAGGAACAAGTAACCTGTCCGACGTAACCCGGGCTGCTAAGACGCCAGGGACTGGGGTGGCGGCTCATCCCCGTTTGCTAGACCCACCTCGTTGGGATCAAACCCCGCATCAACGGGTTCCAACACCCTCTGCCCATTATTCTAACCCGCTGGATAATATGATAGCAGCAGCAACACGGCTGGCGGCTATCCCGATTGAGGGCGAGTCTCCGGTTGCACTAGAGACCCGAAATGCTGTGCAATTTCTTCAGATGGCTATGGCGCAACAGGCGGCTTATTCGCACAGTCGTGAGCGTGTTCACTCAACTCCCCGCCCAAGTCGAAGTTACAGCCAGCGTATTGAGTCGCCGGCAATTTCCAGCAGTGAACGACATCGTAATCTGCCTCGTAATGACAACCCGCCCCATGGGCATAACCCGCCCCGTGATGAAAATTTGCTGAACAATGCTCATGCACTCGTGCATCAGGCTAGAGCCCATCGTGAGGAAGAACTGGCAGCTCAATTAGGGGCTCATCGGCAGCCTCCAATGAACCCTTTGGCCCCCGTTGAAGCTGGGACGACTTCCAGGATAGTTGGTGTGCCATGTTTGGTACCGGATCTGCGTAATGAACGTCTGCCCAAGGATTTTAAAGGCCCTCGTAAGGTGCCCAATTATACAGCCGATCTTCCCCCCGAGGCGTGGATTGAGAGCTATGAATTGGCTATGGAGATACTAGATGTTAATGATGTTGTATGTACCAAGTACTTCATCATGATGCTGGATGGGCTGGCTCGAACCGGGTTGAAAGGATTGCCCGCCAATTCCATCAATTCATGGGCCAAGTTGAAAGCACGCTTCATTCAAAATTTTAAAGGAACGTGTAAGCAGCCACTCACAATTATTGATATGGATAACTGTGTGCAACAGGAGGATGAGTCGGCCCACCATTGGGTCCATCGGGTCCCATGTATTATCCACTCATCAGATAGCATCACGACGGGTTCAGCGGTTATGGTCTTGGAGAAGAATTGTCATTTTACCCCTCTCAAGCAGAAGCTTGGGCGGCTTAACCATCATTGTAATGACACGGGGGAGCTTATGGCGACTCTCATTAAGTATGCTAATTCCGATAATACCATGGACCTTGGATCTGATGATGAGAGGTCCAATAAGGGTAAGAAGGGTAGTGATGGTAAAGGTCAACAACAGTATATGGTGACAAACAATGGCAACAACCAAGGTAATGGTGGGAAACATAGACACCCTGATGGCGGGTCAGATCTTGTGGCTAACATTGGGAATAAAAGCCAGCGCCGCAATGGTAATGGTAAGCCATCCTTTGGTGGGAAAAACTTTAATCTCGAGGCTATGTTCAATGAGCCTTGCCCAAAGCACAGTTTGCCTGAAAAGCCGGTGAGTCACGCTTGGAAGGATTTTTTTATCATGCGAGAGTACAGGAATGCCAACTTTAGTCAGAATCACGTAATAATCGTGGGCTGCCCGGTGGGCCAAGATCCGCTACACAGGGGCCCGGTTTTGGTGGTGGCAGCTTTAATTCCGGTTATCAAGGCCAGAACGGTCAAGGTGGATATCACCAACAGTCTGGTCAGGGCAGCCAGCAACAAGGTAAGCAATCAGGATACCAGAGTAAGCAAAAGCAGCTCAACGGTGGCCAATACCATTTTTTACCACTAGTCTTTGTAAACGAGATAAGAAGGTTCATAAACGTGTGGTCAACACGGTTGAGCCGGCCGTTCCTCAATACCTGCGATGGTCAAAATTTCCAATCACCTGGAGTCGGTAGGATCACCCGCCCCAGATTGACAATCTGGGTCATCTTGCTTTGGTGGTGGCCCTTCAGGCTGGGGGTTATAAATTTACTAAGGTGCTTATGGATGGAGGAAGCAGTATCAACATCTTGTACTATGACACCTTTCGCCGGATGAATTTAAATGACAAGGATCTTAAGCCATCTTCCACGGTTTTCCATGGTGTGGTGCCTGGTAAGTTGGCATCCTGTTGGAAAGGTTGCTTTGGAAGTTGCCTTTGGTAATGACTATGACTACAGAGCTGAGACATTGTTGTTCGAGGTGGTTAAAATCAAGAGCCCATATCATGCCTTGTTTGGGCGGCCGGCTTATGCAAAGTTTATGGCCCAGCCTTGTTATGTTTATTTGCAGCTTAAGATGCCAGGGCGTAAGGGCACAATTACGGTCCATGGTGACCGAAAAATCGCTTTGGAGTGTGAGGAAGGTGACGCTGCTTATGTAGAGTCAGCCCGCGCCACAGAAGAGCTTAAGTTTTATAAGGACAATGTGACCCAGCCGATATGACTCCGCTGAAGAAGCCCACTATCGAGCAGGACCCTCTATCGAAGTTTCAGGCTGATGACACTAAACAGGTTGATTTTGTCCCTCGCGATTCATCTCAGCAATTTACGCGGGGGGGGGGGGGGGGGCTAATATGGATCCTAAATAGGAAAACACGCTCATCAAGTTCATCCATGAGAATCGGGACATCTTTGCATGGAAACCTTCTAACATGCTGGGTGTACCGAGAGAATTTGCTTAACGCACTCTTAATGTGGATCCTAAGTTTAAGCCACTTAAGCAGTTCCTTCATCATTTCAGTGAAGAGCGACGTACGGCTATTGGAGAACAGGTGGCCTGGCTCTTAGCGGCTGGGTTTATCATTGAAGTTTTTCACCCTGAGTGGTTGGCTAACCCGGTGTTAGTACTCAAGAAGAACGACACCTGGCGTATGGGTGTTGATTACACAGATCTCAACAAGGCTTGTCCAGCTGATCCATTTGCTCTCCCTCGTATGGCCAAATTATTGACGCTGTGGCGGGTTGTGAGAGCTTGTGTTTCCTGGATGCTTATTCTGGTTGTCATCAGATCAAGATGGCAGTTAAAGACCAAGAGAAGACGGCTTTCATCACACCTTTTGGAGCTTTCTGCTATGTTTCTATGCCTTTTAGGCTCAAGAGTTCCCAAGCAACTTATCAGCATTGTGTTCAGAGTTGCTTGCACAGTCAAATTGGACATAACGTCCATGCTTATGTGAATGATATTGTGGTTAAGTCCCAGAAGGAGACTCTTCTTGATGATTTAAAGGAGACTTTTAACAACCTCTGGGTCTATAAAATGATGCTTAACCTGGCCAAGTGTGTTTTTGGTATGCCTGCAGGTAAACTATTGGGTTTTCTAGTTTCAGAGAGAGGCATTGAAGCTTACCCGGAGCAGATCAAGGCCATCGCTTTGCTTGCTAAGCCGGCATGTGTCAATGACGTCCAGCGTCTGGCGGGTCGTATTGTGGCATTGAGCTGGTTCATAAGCCGTCTGGGAGAAAAAGCAATGCCCTTATATCAGATGATGAAGAAGACCTATCACTTTCTCTGGAGTGATGCTGCCAATGAGGCGTTTGAGGCACTCAAGAAACAGCTAGCTGAGCCGGCCATCCTTGATGCTCCTGTTGAAAAAGAGCCATTGCTCCTATATGTGGTGGCTAATCGCAGGGCTGTCAGTGTGGCGATAGTTGTGGAGCACAAGGAAGTGGGTAAGGAATACCCGATGCAGCGGCCGTCTTATTACATCAGTGAGGTGTTGATTGAGTCCAAGTAGCAATACCCACATTGGCAGAAACTGTTATATGGGGTGTTCATGGCGAGTCGCAAACTAAAGCATTATTTTCTTGGTCATCCTATTATAGTGGTCAGCTCTGCTCCCTTAGGAGACATTATTCAAAACAGGGAGGCCACAGGCCGGGTTGCTAAGTGGGCAATCGAACTTGGACCTCATGATTTGAAATATATGCCAAGAACAACCATCAAGTGTTAGGCCATGGTGGATTTCATCAATGACTGGATAGAATTGTAGACACCCGAGGAGAAACCTAATAACACATATTGGACAATCCATTTTGATGGGTACATACAGTTTGAAGGCTTTAACTTCTCCACGAGGTGACAAATTTTGTTATGTTTTAAGGTTAATGTTTCCTTGCACTAACAATGCATCTGAGAATGAATCCTTGCTCCATGGCCTTCGTATGGCCAAGGAGATGAACCTAAGCTGGGTCAGGTGTTTGGGCGACTCGGATCTGGTGGCTCAACAAGTATCAGACACGTGGGATTCCAAAGACCCACTCATGGCGGCTTCGCCGGGCGGTTGATAATATTGCTGGTCACTTTAAGCGTTATCAAGTGGATTGTAACGCCCCGGATTCGATGCGCCGGTGTCTGCCAGTTATTCGTCGTTGTTGCCATGTCATTTGCTTGCGTGTTGCATTTTATCATGTCATCATGTGCATTGCATTGCATACGTGTTCGTCTCATGCATCCGAGCCTTTTCCTCGTTGTTCGTTTTGTAATCCGGCGCTCCTATGTCATCCGGCGTCCCCTTCTCGCCTCTCTTCGTGAGTGGGTGTTGAACTTTCTCGGAATGGCTCGAGGTTTGCCAAGCGGCCTTGGTACACCACCGGTAGACCGCCTGTCAAGTTTCGTGCCATTTGGAGGTCGTTTGATACTCCAACGGTTAACCGGGTAACCGTAAAAGCCCTCTTTGTGTTGCAGCCCAACACCCCTTCCAAAGTGGCCCAAAACCCATCTAACTCCCCTCCATGCTCTCGGTCGTTCGATCAAGATCGCGTGGCCGAAAACCGTGCCTCATTTGGACTCTCCTAGCTCCCTCTACCTATAAAACTAGACCTCCCCCGAAATTTTCGGATCATTCTACCCTAACCCTAGCAAAATCGCCCTCCGCCGCCACCGGACGCGTCCGCGACGGCCGGACACGTCCGCCCCGCTCGCCCCCGACGAATCCCACGCTGCCACGTGGCCTCTCCGCCGCCAGCCACCGCGCCCCGCCGCCGCGGCCCGCCGGGCCCAGGCGCGGCCCGCCCAGGCCCGCGCGCGCCGCCCCGCGCCCCGCGCGCCCCGCCGCCTCGCGCCTCCCGCCGGCGACCTCGCCCCGCCGCCGAGATCCGCCCGCCGCCGCCAGGACCCGCCTCCTTGCCGCCGTCCGGCCCCGCGCCCGGCGCCGCCCCGGCAGCCCCCGCCGGCGCCGCCCCGGCCGCGCGCCCGAGCCGGCCGGCCCTTCGCCGCACCGCCTCCGCCGCGGCTCCACTGCCCCTGCTCCCTCCGCCCCGTCGCTGGCCCCTCCTCTGCCGCCTCCCTCCTCTACTCCGGCGACCTCCCCGGCGATCCTCGAAAACCGTGTGGACCGAAGGTTGACCCCGAAAATCCACTAAGTCCTGAAGTTATTTTGCATAATCATGCCATGTTCATCGCATCGTATCTCTGCATCCGTAGCTCCGTTTAGTGCGTGTAATATGTCAAATTGTTCGCCTCAACGAGCACATCATTTCGTTCCATTGCATCATGTTCATTTGAGCTCATCTAGATGCCTGAATCATCATTGCAAGAGTGCTTCATAATGTTTTCTGCTGTCTGATAACACAACATGCTCTTTTGTCATTTTTGCCATGATTGATGTGTGCATCCTATGAGGTTGATGTCTACATGTGTTTTGAACTATGCCATGTCTTCTTTACAGAGGTGCTTACCATGTATTTTTGTAATCAATATGGTGACTAGCACAAGCATGCAAACTAGGCTTCGTGATGTTGCTGATTTTAGTCCCTGTTCTGCTATTATTTTGATGCCATGTAAACATGATGCTACAGAGAGATTCATGCATATTTTGAGATACTTCAGTAAGGATGTTTTGAACATATGGTTTCTATCTAGCCAATCATGCCCCTATTTGCAATTATGGAGTAGTCTAGCATGTCATTTTCGTGCTCTACTTTTGCTTCAAAATGTTTCCTGGCAGATTGTTTACGTGTTATTCAATTTTGCTAAGGTTGTTGTTAGTGATACATGCACCCTATGAACTTGCTCTTGCCATGCTTAGCTTCACAAATATGCCTTCTTACTGTGGGTTGCCTTGCCATGCCATGTATTGCTCTGTAGTGAGTTGCACAAGCTCATCTACATGCCTTCATAATTCTGTTCCTGCCATGTTTGAATCTGTAATATAACTTGTCATGTTTACGTGGGTGCCATCATATTTTCTGATCCTTTTTGGCTTATGGTCACTAAGGGAATTTTGATCTATGCTTTGAGTAGAACCATGCCATGTCTTGTTTTGCTATTATAAATTCCTATAACATGTCGTTTGATAGCTCTAAACATTGCATCCTGATGTTATTTTCTGCAAAGTCTGAACTGTTATTATTTGCAATCTTGCCATGTGTGTTTGACCTTGTTCTAGTGATTTCGGGAGATAGCTCAGTGTTCATGTTTTGTTATGATTTACCTGTACATCATGCCCATGCCTTTTGTTTTCATATTGAGATGCTGTAGCATGTTGTTTTGATGCTTGCAATATGCCTAGTTGCTGTTTTGGACAGATTGTTGCTATAACTTGTATAGTGTGTGTGTGTTGCACCGTTGCTCCGTTTCGAGTGTGCTCCATATGAAAATTGCTTGATTTTGCATGTAGCTTCATATTATCATGTTGCATCCTTGTTTTGGTGTGTTTGCTTGATGTTTGAATGCATTTTGCATCAATGCCATGTTTAACTTGTTTTGCTCATATCTTCTAGGCCGTAGCTCCGAACTAAATGAACCTTATATGTAACTTGACTAGAATCTCGTGTAGAATATCTTGGTGCATCTTAACTTGCTGTTTAACAACTTGAACATAAGGTTTATTCAGATCTGGACCAACTTCGAAATTTGCATATGAGGACTTACCAGAATTGTTATATGTTGTTCCCGGCCTCATTTAAACTTGCCTTGATGTGTTGCTTTTGTTTGCATCATCCCTTCCCATGAGTAGCTTCATGTAGTCTTGTCATGCATCATGCTTGGTTGTGCATCATGTCTTGTTCATGTGTGGTGTGTTTACCATGTTGTGTGCTTCTTCTCAATAGTTCCTGTTTCGTTGCGTTCGTGAGGATTCGTTCGTCTACGCTTGGTTCGTCTTCGTGGCTTCATCCATTCGTCTTATTCATGGACTCGTTCTTCTTCCTAGCGGGATTTCAGGCAAGATGACCGCTACCCTGGATCTCACTACTATCATTGCTATGCTAGTTGCTCCGTTCTATCACTTTGCTGCGCTACCTATCACCTGTTTATTCAAGCCTCCCATATTGCCATGAACCTCTAACCTTTGACACCTTTCCTATGCAAACCGTTGTTTGGCTATGTTATCGCTTTGCTCAGCCCTCTTATAGCGTTGCTAGTTGCAGGTGAAGTTGAAGATTTCTCCATGGTGGACAGGATTTTGGTTGGGATATCACAATATCTCTTATTATTAATGCATCTATATACTTGGTAAAGGGTGGAAGACTCGGCCTTATGCCTGGTGTTTTGTTCCACTCTTGCTGCCCTAGTTTCCGTCATACCGGTGTTATGTTCCCGGATTTTGCGTTCCTTACGCGGTCGGGTGATTTATGGGACCCCCTTGACAGTTCACTTTGAATAAAACTCCTCCAGCAAGGCCCAACATTGGTTTTACCATTTGCCTCACCACCACCTACTTTTCCCTTGGGAGTCGCTCTCTCGAGGGTCATCTTTATTTTAGCCCCCCCGGGCCAGTGCTTGTCTAAGTGTTGGTCCGAACCAGAGCCACTTGCAGCGCCACCTCGGGGAAACTCGAGGTCTGGTTTTAGTTGTACGTAGTGTTCATCCGGTGTTGCCCTGAGAACGAGATATGTGCAGCTCCTATCGGGATTGTCGGCGCATCGGGCGGTCTTGTTGGTCTTGTTTTACCATTGTCGAAATGTCTTGTAAACCGGGATTCCGAGTCTGATCGGGTCTTCCTGGGAGAAGGTATATCCTTCGTTGATCGCGAGAGCTTATCATGGGCTAAGTTGGGACACCCCTGCAGGGTATAATCTTTCGAAAGCCGTGCCTGCGGTTATAGGCAGATGGGAATTTGTTAATGTTCGGTTGTAGATAACTTGACACCAGATCCGAATTAAAACGCATCAACCGCGTGTGTAGCCGTGATGGTCTCTTCTCGGCGGAGTCCGGGAAGTGAACACGGTTTCTGGGTTATGTTTGACGTAAGTAGGAGTTCAGGATCACTTCTTGATCATTGCTAGCTTCACTAACGTTCCGCTTGCTCTCTTCTCGCTCTTATTTGCGTATGTTAGCCACCATATATGCTTAGTCGCTGCTGCAGCCTCACCACTTTACCCCTTCCTTTCCCTTTAAGCTTTGCTAGTCTTGATACCCATGGTAATGGGATTGCTGAGTCCTCGTGGCTCACAGATTACTACAACAACAGTTGCAGGTACAGGTTATCTGATGATCATGACGCGAGAGCGATGCTTGCTTGCTTGAGTTCTTCTTCTGCTTCTTCTTCGATCAGGGGATAGGTTCCAGGTCGGCAGCCTGGGCTAGCAGGGTGGATGTCGTTCGAGTTTCTGTTTGTGTTTCATCCATAGTCGGATGATGCTCTGATGTATTGTGATGTTGTATTCGTGTGGCATTGGATGCCTCTTGTATGTATCCCTATCTATTATGTAATGTTGATGTAATGATATCCACCTTGCAAAAGCGTTTCAATATGCGGGTCTATCCTTGGTGGGACCTTCGAGCTCCTTTTGGATAGGGTCGCATATTGGGCATGACATGGATCACCTTGAGCGACAGAAAAACTAGGAGGCTAATGCCTTAAGATGGCTTGGATCTCAACATAAGCCGGTGCCTCCCAATGTGTTTCTTGATGTCTTACATAACCCGTCGGTCAAGTTACTAACTGAGGAGGATCTTGTTATTCCTGACCCGGAGGCACAGTTGGTGGCGGCTCTTCATGCTATTCCCGATTGGACGCTTCCTTATTTGTCTTATATGACCCGGGGCGAGTTACCAGAGGATGAAACTTTGGCAAGACAGATAACCTAGCGGTCTAAGTTTATGACTATCGTCAATGACGAGTTACACCGATCCAGTGTGACATGTGTGTTCCAACGTTGTGTTTCTCCTGAAGAGGGCTGTTAGATCTTACAAGAGATTCATGAAGGTGATTGTGGTCATCATGCCGGCTCTAAATCCTTGGTGGCTAAGGCATTTCTTCATGGGTTTTATTGGTTGATAGCTCATGCTGATGCAGAAGATATCCTCAGTAAGTGCGATGGATGTCAGAAATTTTCTTGACGAGCTCATGTGCCAGCTCAAGAGTTGCAGATGATTCCAATAACTTGGTCATTTGTAGTCTGGGGCTTGATATGGTTGGGCCTTTCAAGAGGTCTAAGGATAAGAAGACCCACCTTTTGGTGGCGGTTGACAAATTTACCAAGCGGGTAGAGGCAGAGCCAGTTAGCAAGTGTGATGCAGCAACTACAATTTAGTTCGTTAAAAAGCTAATCTTCCGCTTTGGTTACCCTCATAGCATCATCACTGATAATGGCACAAATTTGTCTAAAGGTGCTATGAAGGAGTTCTGTCAAAGAGAGCATATTCGTCTTGATGTTTCTTCTGTGGCTCATCCATAGTCTAGTTGTCAAGCGGAAAAGGCTAACTAGGAGATTTTGTGAGGTATCAAGCCCCGGCTTATGGTTCCCTTGGAACGAACGTCGGATTGTTGGGTTGAGGAGTTACCTTTAGTTCTTTGGAGTATCGATACTACCCCCGACAGTTCAACAGGCTATACACCTTTCTTTATGGTTTATGGTGTAGAGTTGGTTCTCCCAAGTGATATCCGTCATGATTCTCCTTGAGCGGCGGCTTATGTTGAAACTGATAATGAGACGACATAACAGAACGTACTTGATGCTTTGGGTGAAGAACATGATCTTGCGGTGGCTCGTTCAGCAATATATCAGCAAGACCTGCATCACTATCATAGCCACAAAGTCAAGACTCAGCCATTTCAAGAAGGCTACTTGGTGCTCCGGCTGATTCAAGATCAGACAGATATGCACAAGTTATCCCCACCTTGGGAAGGACCTTTTGTGACTGTAAGAATCTTAACAATTGTTCATATTATCTTATTGATACGGGAGCACAAGAAGTCACACACCTCTAAGAAGGAGACAAACAGGCCGTGGAATATTGCTCATCTTCGGCCTTACTATACTTGAGCCACCTGCTCTCCCATTGTACATACTTCTGTTGATGTATATATCTTTTTATGATCAATATAATAAAGCCGACATCCCTGAAAATTTAGGGCCTCTGTCATTTCATTTCTGTGTATCTGAGTCTTTATTAATAGGTCATAAGGTCACTTGGGGGCTTCCAACCCACCGGGTTTAGCTTTCATACCCTCTTGACCGGCCTGAGTCGCCATATTCTGAGTTACACCTACTTGTTTGCAACTTGCTACTCCGCCAGGTGACCCGCCGAACTCTTAATAGTCAATCTTTTTAAGACCCTGAACTTGCTAAGGTTAAAATGACGGCTGTGTCACATGAGAGATGGCTTACAGTGAGCTAGGATAAGCTCACCGGCTGTGCGGCCTTGAAAGCACAAGGCCTGTGAGCCAACTTGTTTGGTCGTGTTTTGGAAAACCGTCCCAACAATTATTGGAATCTTTCTTTGGTTTCTTTGGATATTTTCTCAAGTTTTTTGCTTTTGTGCAAATTTTAACTACCCGGGTCATGAGTCTTCGGATTATGTGGCTCATGTTTGAGTATTTTGGGGTTGTAACCCGCCCTGGCTTTGACTTTATGTCGCCAGTATACTTTGGTTTACACAGTTGTGGTCATGAGGCTGCAAAACTTTGGGTTATCACCCACACTAGCTGTTGATTTTTAAGCCGCCATCATAGATTTGACTCTACAGGTATGTTTTCAACTATTTTATGAGACCATGAGTATTTGGGTTTGGTAACCCGCCCTGTCTTTTGACTTTAAGTCGCCAGTATGTTTTGGCTTGAATAGCCTTCTTTACAATCTTTTCAACAGTCATACAAGGCTACATAGTTTTTGGGTTGTCACTCGCCCTGGCTTTTGACTTTGAGTCGCCAGTACATATGTTGTTTAAATTTTTGCAGGATGTGTAAAACTTCAAATGAAAATGAGAGTCCTAGTATGGCTCATATATATGATCACATCAGGCCTATCATAACAATTAAAACGGGCAAATCAAAGGTCAAGATCAACATGCACGAAGGCATGACATGGCGGATCATTGTTTTACACTACCCTATTGCAAGGCTTTCATGAGCCCAAAAAGTTTGGAACAAAGTATTTCTGGAGCTGCACTCCCACAACCTGGCCTGAGAGCCACCTGGGTCATCATTGATATGACCAGTTTCCTTCTTGATGTGTTGATGACCCCGGGTCAACCCGCGCTGTCTCTTCTTCGTTGTACATCTGGAGGTCAGCCGATGTCCAGTCGATGCCGGTTAAAGCTTCGAACTTGAACTCATGATTAAAGATAATAGAAGGGTCGACATCAAGGGCGAAGGTATGTTTACGCCTTGGAGGAATGGGACTGAAAACATCATGAGCTGGCGGCTTAATATTTTGGTTGCTGTCATCATAAGCCGATGTGTACTTGTTTAAGTTTAATTCTTCAATTAGCTTGCAAGCCACCGCATCTCTCAGACGCCTTGATTGAAGTCTTTCTCTTCAAAGACTATCTGGTCATCCTTGAATTCTGGGCACCCGGTGGCTATTTCCTCCGGGTCAAGCTCAGATTGCCATGCCTTGGCCCGGCCTAGAGCAACAATGGCTCCGGCTCGGGCGGCTAATAATTTATTTATTCAATCTGGCTTGGGAATGTTGACAGATGATCCGGAGCTTTGATTTGACTTGGTGGCTTCCTATTTCCTCCTAAATCTACAAGACTGCGCAATGTTCCAGTGTACAGTTGTTCAGCCAGAGAGTAAACCGCCTTCAACTTCAATATCATGTCTTGACCAAGATTTGCACTCCTGGGGCCTGTTAAGAAGTTATACAAGAATCATTAGGGCGAGTTAGCAATGCACATATATGAGATGCCAGGCGAGTTACATAATTTGAATTGCACATTACACTTACCGAAGATGGCAGCTGTCATATGAGAGATGTGTTGCTTTAAGCCGGATAACTCTTCAGTTGTTGGCTTAAGCGCAGCTTCAACATCTTTGGCCTCTTTTTGTTAGAGAAGCCTTATTAGTTTCCCAGGCGGCTCTCTCAATGTCAAAACCTGCTTTAAGTTTCTCAATTTTCTCTAATGAGGCCTTCAATTCTGACTTGGCCTTGGAGGTTTCGGTCTACTGCAACTTCAAACTTTTTCTCAAATCACCAACTTGCAATTCCTTCATGTTCAATTCTGCCTGAGATATGAAATATAACATGGTTATAATACAAGCATCAAATTGAGGCGGTATAGTTAATCAAGTCCCAGGCACATTGCAAGCAACATACTTGGCACTTGGGGGCTAATGTAGGTCATTTTAATCTAATTATGACCCGGCTCAAGTTAAGCCGGCCCTTGGGGGCTACATGTTTGGATTTCTTAAGAGATTATAAGTCCTGACTCACTTTATTAAGTTAAGCCAGCTCTCGGGGGCTACATGTTGGATTTCTTAAAGAGATTATAAGTCTCGGCTCACTTTTTTAAGTTAAGCCAGCCCTTGGGGGCTACATATTCGGATTTCTTAAGTGATTATAAAGTCCCGGCTCATCTTGTTGAAGCTAAGCCGGTCCTTGAGGGTTGCACATTGAAAAAGTTACAAGTCTACACCATACTCATTATTGTCCTATACTTTAGACTTGGCAGCTATATAAATGCATATGGAAAGGGTAGCAACATACCTCATAACGTTCCTTCATAAGTTTCACTAAGTCGGCTTCCAGGTCATGGCTAGTATGAAGGCCGTTTAGATAACTTGTGTGGATGTCGCTTGCACTAAGGGCAGCGTAGCTTTCCAGATCCAGCTTCCCTTTGCCTTTGTCCAAGGAAGGAGATTCTTCCTTGGTGCCATGCTTGGCTAGTACAGTGGAAGCCCCTAGGGTTGTATGAGCCGTCCCAGTGATGGTCACATCATCAGAGTCCTTTTCAAGGGGGATCTTCTTCAGCTGGCCGCGGAGGAGTCGGCAACTTAGGGCTCGGCGGGTCATGGCTTGCTGCCGGATTAAGCTCAGTGTCCATCTATTCGGGGATGGTAGCATCAATTGATGGTGGCGGGTCATTAACAAGTGCTTCAGGGTCTTGATTGAGGGTCTCAGAAACTTCCGCTATTTGTTTCTCTGCTTCAACAATTTTGGGATCTTTTGAAGACCCGCCCAATTTTTGTTTCTTGTCTGCTTTGGCAACGCCCCTGCAACAAAGATACAAAGTATATGAGTATATCATTACAAGTCACTGATAAACAAATGAAAATACTTATACTTGGGCAACTTTGAAGACAAGCATCTGGGTTCCGGTAGAGTCGCCGGACGACGGAGGTGTCTTATGATAATTTGAGTTGGAAGGATTAAGAGGTTGACGTATGTGGCTGGCTAATGGATAAAGAAAGTCTAGGTTATGTGGCACCTCATGATGACGCTTGCGAGGAGCAGGTGTAATGGGTAAGTCGGAGATGAGATCTTGGGAGCCGGTACTCCGGGTCGGGCGTCTTGGTTCGTGTTGCTGTTTCTTCAAAAGAAAGTTGGAATCCAAGTGAGCAAGAGGATGAGAAAATTTCACCTTCCAGACGACCTGCCGAGTTCTCTTTCTTGGCAAAGGTTCCGAGTCAGAGGAGACAGGGATTACCTCTACAACATCGGCCTGGCTTGCCTCCGTGTCATCCTGAGAAGAGTCGGTGTCAATGAGTTTCATAAAAAGGCGACTAAGGGAGTCAAGTTCTACCTCCGAATCATGTAGCTTGATAAGATATTCCGCTGCTGGTTTTTTACAGCGACCCGGACCACGGGCCTTGGTCCTAAGCTTCTTCACAGGGGCGGCGGTTGCAGCTTTTTTCTCCAGAAATAGGAGTCCACCTTTTGATACATAAGCAATAGGTTGATGATACGTCTCCGTCGCATCTATATTTTTTGATTGTTTCATGCAAATATTATACAACTTCCACATACTTTTGGCAACTTTTTATATGATTTATTGGACTAACCTATTGATCAGTGTCCAGTCCCAGTTCTTGTTTGTTGCATGTTTTTTGTTTTGGAGAAAATACATATCAAACAAAGTCCAAACGCGATAAAAAATTATGGAGAATTATTTTGGAATATTTCTAATTTTTGGGAGGTGGAATCAATGCAAACGGGGGCGCACAGGCCCCAAGATACACCAGGGCGCACCCCAGGCCCCAGGTGCGCCCAGGTGTCGTATGCTCACCTTGTATGTCGTTTGGATCTCTACTTCGGGCGCAAGGAAGCTTATATCCGGAAAACAATCATGTTAAAATATCAGCGCAATCGGAGTTACGGATCTCCGAGAATATAAGAAACGGTTTTCGGCTAGAAAACTGGAACGCGAAACAGAAGAGAACAGAGAGACATATCCAATCTTGGAGGGGCTCCCGCCCCTCCACTGCCATGGAGGCCATGGACCAGAGGGGGAACTCTCCTCCCATCTAGGGGGGAGGCCAAGGAAGAATAAGAAGAAGGAGGGCCGCTCTCTCCCCCTCTCTCCTGGTGGCGCCGGAATGCTGCCGGGGGAAGGATCGTGATGGTGATCTACATCAACAATCTTGCTACCGTCAACACCAACTCTCTCCCCCTCTATGCAATGGTGTAACACCTCTTCTCCCCGATGTAATCTCTACTTAAACATGGTGCTCAACTCCATATATTATTTCCCAATGATCTATGGTTATCCTATGATGTTTGAGTAGATCTGTTTTGTCCTATGGGATGTTCGGTGAAATTGCTATGATTGGTTTAATTTGCTTGTGGTTATGTCGCTGTCCTTTGGTGCCCACCATATGAGCGTGTGTGTGGATCACACCATAGGGTCAGTTGTATGTTGACAGGACTATGCATTGGAGGGCAAGGGTGACATCAGCTTCAGCCTAATCATAGAAATTGATACCTACAGGACTGAAGGGGGACCAATATATATCTTAATGCTATGGTTGGGTGTTTCACCTTAATGAATGTTAGTATCTGCGGATGCTTTCTAATAGTTCCAATCATAAGTGCATAGAATTCCAAGTAAGGGACGACATGCTAGCAGTGGCCTCTCCCACAAAAAAACTTGCTATTGGTCTAGTAACATAGTCGATTTCCTAGGGACAAATCCTTCTCTTTTGCTAAAAAAGCTATCCACTTTTATTACCTTGCAATTTATCCATGGTTTTATTCTCGCAAAGTACTTCTAGTTTTATTCTTGTTCTAGGTAAAGCAAACGTTAAGTGTGCGTAGAGTTGTATTGGTGGTCGATAGAACTTGAGGGAATATTTGTTCTGCCTTTAGCTCCTCATTGGGTTCGACACTCTTATTTATCGAAGATGGCTACAAATGATCCCCTATACTTGTGGGTTATCAAGACCTTTTTCTAGCGCTGTCGGTGTTCTGGATATGGGGGTACCCAGACTTGCCTGCCCGTGGCCCACTGCGTTGCTCCATCGACGGCCTGGTACAACCCAGCTCCAGCATCAACAACTCAAGACCCTCGCAAGGGGCCAAGCCTCGCGAGGCGAACGACGCCAAGACCTCCCAAGGGGTCGGCCTCCTCAGGATGGCTCCCGAGGAGCGGAGACTTCTATGCAAGGTGCACCTCACGAGGCTCAGCTGGCGTGAGCCATGACAACCAAGGCCAGGCGGGTGCCCGGTGGGTGCCAGCGGGCGCAGAGTACCAGTTTCCTCTTTGGTGCGAAGGAGGCAAGCAACAGGCGTGGAGTCCCGAGGAATCAGCCAAAGGTTTCCATTCTGGTGCAACAAGACCAAGACCGCCAGGACGGCAGGATGGAGGTCATCGCCAAGCCTACCGCAGGGTCACGACAAAAGGCTTTTGCAGGCGAAGACCACTTTAGTTAGGATAGGACGTACTTCTTGTCCCCCTTCAAATCTGGCCGTTGTGGGATCCCTTCCCGCCAGCATTTGGGAAGAGGACCAATGCCACTATAAATAGGACTTAGCCACCACCATAGAAGAGGGAGAGATCAAAACGGAGCGAAGCCATTCCTCCTTCACCAGCTCACTTGAGCTCAAGAACACCTCACCTCCTGAGGCTGTTCATCCACTGTATTAGTTTATCCTCAACCCCTCGAGGCAATCCACCAAAAAGCTGGAGTAGGGTATTACACCGCAAGGTGGGCCAAACCAGGATAAACTGATGTGTCTCTCTGTTCCTTTGAGCTCGACGTGCTAGGCTGTGAGGATCGCGAGTAGGCAGGCTGGATAGGTTGAGATCTCCACACGCACGCCAGAGTTCAAACCTATCAAGGGTTTGCGGAACCCGAAATTCGACATTTGGCGCGCCAGGTAGGGGTGCATCGGAGATCCGCTGCTCCGTTCGCCACATCCCGCCACCGACTTCAATGGAAGGTGTTCCCTCATCGACTCGACCGTCGTGCACCTTTGGGGGAGCCATGGGCCCCCGTGCTTTCACCCCCGCCTTGCGACAGGTGGAGTGGCCACCCAAGTTCAGGCCGAAGATGCCGCCTCACTATGACGGTGCGGCGGATCCGACCGGCTTCCTCCAGGCATACGAGGAGGCAGGTTGGGTGGCCGACGGAGACGACAAGGTGATGGCCAACTAGCTCCCATGGCCCTCATAGGCGCACGGCGCGCCTGGCTGCTCAACCTGCCGGAGTCTTCTGTGGCCTCCTGGGAGGAGTTGTGCAGCCTCTTCATCACGTACTTTGCGGCACCGGTGCCCCCCGTCGTTGCGGCTCTCCTAGGTGGCTCGCAGGCAGCACCCTTTGACCGCCACATCAAGCAGTTCTACTGCCAAGTAAGTGCCGCCCAGGTGAGCTCGGGGGCTCCCCCGGGCTGAGCAGTGCCTAAGGCTAACCTCACCTTCAGCCCAAAAGATCATCCAGCCACCACGGTAGGAGCAGGCGCGCTCCCGATGATCTGCACCCCCACCATCTGCAATGTGGCGGTCATCAAGACCCTCGTCGACGGCGGAGCCGGCCTCAATGTGCTCTCTGTGGAGGCATTCAGCCTGCTTCACGTGCCCCCCAGCCGACTCCGCCCCACCAAGCCCTTCTATGTTGTCGGCGAGGGCTCCACCGGCCCCCTGGGGCAAATCCGCCTCCCCGTCACTTTCGGGACCCGCCACAACTACCCCACCGAGCTCATGGACTTTGACATCGCCCGGATCGACCTGCCATACAAGGCCATCCTTGGGTACCCAGCCCTTGCCAAGTTCATGGCGGCAACTCATCCGGCCTATAACCTCATGAATATGCCAGGTAGCAGTGGTGTCCTCGTGGTTGCAGGGACAGCAAGGATGCGCTGCAGGTCCTCAAGCTCATCTTCAGGACTGCGCGTCCGTGCAGCCGAGTGAGAAAGGGGGTCCTGAGGCTCCGGGGCCGGCACCAGCCAAGAAGAAGCAGTTGTTTTCCCAAGACCGAGCCGAGACGAAGCAAGTGCCAATGGATGAGGATGGGGAGTCAGACGCCACCTTCACCATAGGAGCTGGCCTCCCCCAGGACCAAGAGGAAGTGTTGGTTAGCTTCTTGCGTGCTAACAAGGAAGTGTTCACAGGGGAGCCCAAGGACTTGATCGGTGTTCCAAGGGGAATAATCGAGCGTCACCTGAAGGTATGCCCAAACGTGCACCCAGTGAAGCAGAAGGCCCGTCAACAGTCCACCAAGAAGCAGACGTTCATTGTCCAAGAAACCTGTAAGCTGTAGGATGCTGGGGTCATTCGGGAGGTACGGTACCCGAAATGGCTGCCAAACCTAGTCATCATCCCCAAGAAAGGAGGAAAGGAGCGCATGTGTGTCGACTTCACCAACCTGAACAAGGCTTGCCCTCAGGATCCCTTCCCGCTTCACACATCGACTAGATCATCGACACCACTGCCGAGTGTGACCTGCTATGCTTTTTGGATGCCTTTTCGGGCTACCACCAGATCAAGATGGCCGTGCAAGATGTGGAGAAGACGGCATTCCGGACACCCTGCGGGGTGTACTGCTACACCTGCATGCCTTTCTGGCTGCGCAATGCTCGGGCTACCTTCCAGCGGCTGATGCACATCGCCCTGGGTTGACAACTCGGGAGGAACGCTGAGGCTTATGTTGATGCCATAGTGGTGAAGTCTCAGGAGGCGAAGACCCTGATCGAGGATCTGAAGGAAATGTTTGCCAGCCTACGCAAGGTGGACTTGATGCTCAATCCCGAGAAGTGCGTGTTCAGGGTTCCCTCTGGCAAGCTGCTGGGTTTCCTGGTGTCGCACAGAGGAATCGAGGCTAATCCGGAGAAGGTCAAGGCCATAGAAGACATGAGCCCTCCGCAGACGCTCAAGGAGATGCAGAAGCTGGCGGAGGGAGTGCGCCTTCCCATTCTTTAAGCTGATGAAAAAGAAGGGGCCGTTTGAGTGGACCCCTGAAGCTGATTCGGCCTTTCAAGACCTGAAGAGATACCTGGCCAGCCCACCGATGATGGTGGCGCCATGCCCTCTCGAGCCTCTAGTGCTCTATTTGGCTGCCATCCCTCAGTCCACCAGCGCTGCCCTGGTGGTGCTAAGAGAAGAGAGCCCAACCAAGGACCATCAGCAGGGCTCCCGGTCACCAAGGAAAGTGGAGCAGCCTCAGGATGGGGCACCTGAGGCCTCAGCTGATCCGACAGCCAACATCCCTCCCGAGGCTCAAGCCGGCCCTTTGGCCAGAGGGGCTCCAAAGGTTGAGGCTCGCGAGGATAGAGTTGGCACGACATGCAATGGGACCCCCGAAGGCCAGCATCCTCAAGAGACACAATACCTCACCAACACCTCCTCCCTCGTTGAGCACCCGGTCTACTTCGTCAGCACGGTGCTACGGGAGGCACGGGCAAGCTACCCCATGCCCCAAAAGCTCTTGCTCGCACTCCTTGTCACCTCACGGAAGCTGCGTCACTACTTCCAATGCCACCCCATCAAGGTTGTCTCAGCCTACCCGCTGGAGAGGGTGCTCCGGAGCCCTAACGCTGTCGGGCGGGTTGCAGAGTGGAACATTGACTGCAGGCATTCCAGCTCGAGTTCAACACCACCAGAGTCATCAAGGGCGCGGCCCTTGCAGATTTCATGGTAGAATGGACTGACATCCCTGACTGCGGGATATGCGAGGACTGCTCCCTATTGCCTAGATACGAGGCGCCAGACGGATGGATCATGTACTTCGACGGTGCATTCACACGACAGGGCATGGGGGCTGGGGTCGTCCTCATCTCACCCGCCAAGGACAAGCTCTACTATGCAGTACAACTCTATTTCCAGTAGGGCGAAAAGGTCTCGAACAACATCACAAAATATGAAGGCTTGCTCGCCGGCCTCGAAGCCACGGCGGCACTGGGGGTGAAGCGTCTCACCATCAGGGGTGACTCCCAGCTCCTCATCAACTTCTCCAACAAAGAGTACACACCCAAGGAAGAAGTGCGCAAGATGGAGAAACGGTTCCTGGGCTTGGAACTGTAGCACGTGCCGCGAGGAACGAACAAGGAGGTGGATGAGATCACCAAGAGGGCATCCCGAAGGCTACCTCAGGAGCCAGGGGTGTTTGAGGAATGTCTCTTCAAGCCGTCGGCAGTTCCCCCTACCGCAGCACCAGCACCACCTCAGGAGGACCTACCCCAAGCACTAGTAACAGGCGCCCCGGCATGCGGCCCATCCTTAGGGGCCCACCTGCTCCTCGCGCTCGAGCCCCAGGAGGGGTGCTGGACCGAGGAGTTCAAGGTGTACCTGCTTTAGGGGACCCTGCCGGAGAAGGAGGAGGATGCCGAGCGTGTGGCTCGCCAGGCCACTGCATACTGCATCCGTGACGGTGAGTTGTATCACAAAAGGCCCAATGACGTTTCCTTGTGATGCATCTCTGGGGAGCAGGGGCTCGAGCTGCTGGCAGACATACATGGTGGGGACTGCAGACACCACTCTTCATCACGCACCCTCGTGGGCAAGGCGTTCCACAGTGGGTTCTATTGGCCCACAGCACCCAAACGACACCATCGAGCTGGTGCGGTCCTGCGAAGCATGCCAGTTCCATGCCAAGCAGATCCACTAGCCCGTGCAAGGCCTCCAGACTATTCCTGCTCACATGGCCGTTCACGGTCTAGGGGCTGGACATCTTGGGGCCATTTCCCTGAGTGTTGGGGGGCTGCTGCTACCTCTACATCGCCATCGACAAGTTCAGGGCGGAGGTAGAAGACGTCCGCACCATCCCAGCTGGATCACCCGTCAAGTTCATCAAAGGCCTCGTGAGCCGGTTTGGGGTCCCTAACCGCATCATCACCGACAATGGCTCACAGTTCACTAGCAACCTTTTCAAAACATACTATGCTAACCTTGGAACACAGATATGCTACGCCTCAGTGGCACACCCTAGGAGCAATAGCCAGGCCGAGCGCGCCAACACAGAGGTCTTGAGGGGCCTCAAGGCAAGGAGATTCAAGAAGAAGCTCGAGGCCTGTGGCAGGGGCTGGCTCGACGAGCTCCAGTCCGTGTTGTGGTCCATCCGCACCACCGCGACCAAGCCGACGGGTGAGATGCTATTCTTCCTCGTCTACGAAGCTGACGTAGTTCTCCCACACGAGGTCAAGCATCGCTCCACGCGGGTCCTAGATTTCGATGAGGTACGTCAGGATGCCACGCGGGGGATGGGTATCGTGATGGGGGAGGAATGCTGCCATCATGCCTCACTCCGAGCGGCAAGGTACCAGCAGGTGCTACGGCGGTACCACTGCCGCAGCGTCCGCTCCAGGACATTGGAGGTGGGCGACCTCGTCCTAAGGCGGGTGCTCTCCAGGGAGGGGATGCACAAGCTCTCTCCCATGCGGGAGGGCCCATTTAGGATTGTTCGTGTCTCCAGGCTTGGTGCTGCGCGCCTGGAGACACAGGACGGGGTCCCCATCCAAAACGCCCGGAACATCCAGCACCTCCGGAAGTTCTACCCATGAAGTAAGGCTCCGACCTGTGAAGGTCTCCGCTCGTGACACTCTCACATAATAATGATTGGGGCTGTACTCGCCCCAAAGTCTACCAAGAGCTGCCCCGGGGCCTCACGGGGGCCCCCCCTCCTACGTCCTAGTGGCAGCACTTAGCTCCGCGCTGGTGAGAAGACTAGACTAGGTGCTGAACGCGGCTGTTCATTTGCTTTCCAAAGTTGCTTGCAATCTTTTAGTGATCTTTAATGGAGTTGGTGCTTTCATGCTTTGGTTCGCCAAGTTGAATTTTCTCTCCTCTCGTTTTGTCCGTTCTTAGCCTGAGCCAGGGAGGAGTGGCAGTTTCCCGTCGCTCTTCCTCGCGCGCCTCGTGCGTGGGGGCTAGGCAGGTGTATGCGCACGGGCCCGCCCACGCACAAGCACACCTCGCCAAACCCTGTTGCCCCAGTGCTTCGGCTTTATCCTCATGAGGAGCCCTCGATCAAGCTCATGGGCACCAACACCCCCTCATGTCCGTGCCCCTCGGGCTGTGTGACGTGGTGCATTAAGCCATAGCTAACCTATGACAGGAGGCTCACATGAGGAGGAACGAGGTGCTCGACATGTTTCTTTTTCTCTGAACAGCTCTGCAGCGGATCTACACCACCTCCCGAGGCCTTAAACGCCTCCTGAGTCACCAGGAATGGGGGATCCGCCAGATGTCAGGGGTCTCGCCCTCATGAGGTGGGAAGCTACCGCAAACATGTTGAGCTAAGTTATCCTACCCTTTCCTACCCAGAATATAGACATCATGGCACAACATCAAGATAATAAGCATTGCATAAAAGGGGGCAACTGCCATAGTTCATTACACTCCCTAGCGGGGCACCCTACTTTTTTCAAATTGCAGAGGAAAGGAAAGGTTAAACAAAAGTGACCCGAGGTCGTGCGGATCCAGCGCCAACGCCGCATCCTCAAGCAGCACCTCAAGGCGCCCCGGTACTCCACCAGTTCACCCTCAAGTGAATCGAGGCCGCGGCAGGTCTCGTGTCCAAGTTCGACGGCCCCGAGCTCAGGCCGAGCTCCCATCCAGCTTCACCGGGGCGTGGCAGCGAGATAACCCACCGCCACCCTCGATCCGTGCTCAACAGCGCGGAGGCTGGTCGTAGCCGCCGCTGCTCAAGCTCCCGTCCGAGGAAGAGCTGCCGCTGCAGGAGGAGGACGTCGTCAAGGCCAAGCTCGTCGTCGCTGTTGTCTTCTGGGCAACACCCCACGTGGCGGCCGTCCTCCCTAAACACCCTCACGAAGAGGGTTGCTAGGCCGTCGTACTTGAAGTGGAGGGTGCACCTCCCGCTCAGGCCTCGTGCGCGGGTGAATGTCTACCAACTGCGGGTCAGGACCGTGCTTCCCGTGGCGGCGACCTTGGTCCCCACCCACGAGGCCCTGCTGCAGTAGCCGTCGACCTGCAACCAGAGGCCATGGAGCCCCGAGGACGTCAGCTTGTTGGAGAAGAAGTGCGGAAGCCGGAACAAGGTGCCGGTGGGCCTCTCTGACCACACCAAAAACTCCAGGAGCACGTCCAGCAAAGAGAAGCGCAGTCGAGGAGGGCGAGTAACCACAGCGTGCCTCCCCTCATCATGGGGGCTACCCCGGGACCGATGCCCCCCGCCGCGAGAAGAAGTACCTCCACGAGCGCCAAGGGAGACACCGGCCCCTGAAGAAACACGCCCACGCCCCCTGGGAGCTACCGTCGGGGTCGCGACATACTTGCGGGGACGGCCGCGGCCCCTCTTGGGTGGTGGAGAAGCTGGCCCCTCCTTGGGGGCCTTCCCCTTCTCAGCAGCCGAGAACCTCCTCGTCGACGCCATGGGTGCTACAGCAAGATGGAGAAAGAAAGGGGGGTGAGCAGCGAGAAGACGGAGGAAGAGATGAGCGAGGGGGCTCTGTGAGGGAGTCCTAGATTAGGGGGTCCTCGAATAGCCGGACTATATACTTTGGCCGGACTATTGGACTATGAAGATACAATATTGAGGACTTCGTCCCATGTCCGGGTGGGACTCTCCTTTGTGTGGAAGGGAAGCTTGGCAATTCGGATATGTAAATATCCTTCTCTGTAACCGACTCTATGTAACCCTAGCCCCCTCCGGTGTCTATATAAACCGGAGGGTTTAGTCCGTAGAACAACAACAATCATAATCATAGGCTAGCTTCTAGGGTTTAGCCTCTACGATCTCATGGTAGATCAACTCTTGTAATACTCATATCATCAAGATCAATCAAGCAAGAAGTAGGGTATTACCTCCATCGAGAGGGCCCGAACCTAGGTAAACATCGTGTGCCCCGCCTCCTGTTACCATTAGACTTAGACACATAGTTCGGGACCCCCTACCCGAGATCCATCGGTTTTGACACTGACATTGGTGCTTTCATTGAGAGTTCCACTGTGCCGTCACGGTAAAGCTTGATGGCTCCTTCGATCATCTACAACGATGCGGTCCAGTGTGAGGTTTTCCTCCCCGGACAAATCTTCGTATTCGGCGGCTTCGTACTGCGGGCCAACTCGCTTGGCCATCTGGAGCAGATCGATAGCTACGCCCCTAGCCATCAGGTCAGGTTTGGAAGCTTGAACTACACTGCCGACATCCGCGGAGACTTGATCTTCGACGGATTCGAGCCCATGTTAGGAGCGCCGAACAACCACGATGAGCATGACTCAGATCTGCCATCGGACAGTGTTTGGGAGGTCGCACCTGCGGCTGCCCCGGCCCTTAATCGGAGCGGATTGCGCCATCCGAGGACAGTTGGATGGACCCCGCCACGGAGGCCGCACACTCATCGGTGCTGGAGCCGAGCACAGACTTCACCTCCAAAGAGATCTGTGTCATCGGACCCTCGGACTCGTCTCCGGCCATAGGTTCCGAACCGCGTACGTCCGTGCCTATCGAATTTGATTGGGCACGGATCATGGAGTTTACCTTCGTGGATATCTTTCAGCACTCGCCCTTGGGCGACGTGCTAAATTCATTAAAATCTCTCTCCCTGTCAGGAGACTCTTGGTCGAACTATGTTCGGCTGGAGTGGGAAGCGGACGACGAAGAAATTCATTCCCCACCCACCACCCACTTAATAGCCACTGTCGATGACTTAACCGACGTGCTTGACTTCAACTCCAAAGACATCGACGATATGGACGACGATGCAGGAGAAGAACAGGAACCACCGCCCTCAGGGCGCTAGACAGCCACCTCATCATATGATATATACATTGTGGATACCCCCAAAGAAAGCAATGGCGATGAGGCAACGGAGGATAATCCCCTTGAGAAGCAATCTAAGCACTGGCGTCATAGGCGCCGCTCTAAGCCCAACCATAGCAAATATAGCGATACCGGCACAAGAGATGATAACAATCCGGATGGTGCCGAAGACGAAAACAATCCCGCCCAGCCAGGCTTCAAGCAGGCCGAGCGGGAGGATGGTCAAGCTAGCCCTAAGGGACAAGCAACAGATGGAGAATCAGAGGATGACAATTACATGCCCCTCTCTGAAGAGGAAGTGAGCCTTGGCGACAAAGATTTCATCGTGCCTGAGGATCCCGTCGAGCAGGAGCGCTTCAAGCGCTGGCTTATAGCCACTGCAAAAAGCCATAAGAAGAAGCAGCAACAGCTTCAAGCTGATCAAGATCTGCTAACTGATAGATGGACTGAGGTCCTGGCAGCCGAGGAATACGGACTCGAGCGCCCAACCAAAAGTTACCCAAAGCGCAGGTTGCTACCTCAACTCGAGGAGGAGGCATTAAAGATCACACTACCAGCGCACGATGCGGCTGACCGGCCACCTCGTGGCCGGGACAAAGCGGCGTATCAGCCCGAACTCTAGCCCGCACCCTGTCGCCAATCAAACAGTAACACTAAGGCCCGGGGCTACACGAAGGACCTGCGAGACGCATTGGAAAATAAATCATGACAGTCAAGATCGATCTACCGATCACGGGGGCGCGCCACAACGCGTGACGATGACCGTCACGCCGGATATACTAAAAGCAAAACTGGCCGGGCCGAATACAACAGACCAGACTCATTTGAACTGCATCATGATGCAGCCCAACATAGAGGCGCCTCACACCCCCTATGCTTCACCGATGAAGTAATGGATCATGAATTCCCAGAAGGGTTTAAACCCATGAACATCGAATCATATGATGGTACAACAGACCCCGTGGTATGGATTGAAGATTTCCTTCTCCACATTCACATGGCCCGTGGTGATGATCTACATGCCATCAAGTACCTCCCACTAAAACTCAAAGGACCGGCTCGACATTGGCTGAATAGCCTGCCAGCAAACTCCATTGGAAGTTGGGAGAACTTGGAAGATGCATTCCTTGACAACTTCCAGGGCACTTATGTGCGACCACCGGATGCTGATGACTTAAGTCACATAATCCAACAGCCCGGAGAGTCAGCCAGGAAATTCTGGACTCGGTTCCTAACTAAAAAGAACCAAATTGTCGACTGTCCGGATGCCGAAGCCTTAGCGGCCTTTAAACATAACATCCGCGACGAATGGCTCGCCCGACACCTCGGGCAAGAGAAGCCGAAGTCCATGGAAGCCCTCACGACACTCATGACCCGCTTTTGTGCAGGCGAGGACAGATGGCTGGCTCGTAGCAACAACACATCAAGAAACTCTGGCAATTCCGATACCAGAGACAGCAATGGCAAGCCACAACGCAACAGACACAAGCGTCGCAATAATGGCGATAACACCGAAGACACGGCAGTCAATGCCGGATTCAGTGGCTCTAAGTCCGGTCAGCGGAAAAAGCCATTCAAAAGAAACAATCTGGGCCCGTCCAGTCTGGACCGCATACTCGATCGCTCGTGTGAAATTCACGGCACCCTTGATAAACCAGCAACCACACCAATAGAGAATGCTGGGTGTTCAAACAGGCCGACAAGTTGAATGCCGAAAACAAGGAAAAGGGGCTGCAAAGTGATGATGACGAGGAGCCCCGGCCGCTGAACACAGGAGGACAGAAGAAATTTCCTCCCCAGGTGAAAACGGTGAATATGATATACGCAACCCATATTCCCAAGCGGGAACGGAAGCGTGCACTAAGGGGCGTCTATGAGATGGAGCCAGTCGCCCCAAAGTTCAACCCATGGTCCTCTTGTCCGATCACTTTCGATCGCAGGGACCATCCTACCAGTATCCGCCATGGTGGTTCGGCCACGTTGGTCCTCGACCCCATCATTGATGGATTCCACCTCACACGAGTCCTTATGGACGGTGGCAGCATCCTGAACTTGCTCTATCAGGATAAAGTGCGCAAAATGGGCATCGACCCCTCAAGGATCAAACCCACAAAAACCACCTTTAAAGGTGTCATACCAGGTGTAGAGGCCTATTGCACGGGCTCAATCACACTGGAAGTGGTCTTTGGATGTCCGGACAACTTCCGAAGCGAGGAGTTAATCTTCGATATCGTCCCCTTTCACAGTGGCTATCACGCACTGCTCGGACGAATCGCATTTGCCAGATTCAATGCGGTACCGCATTATGCATACCTCAAGCTCAAAATGCCAGGACCTCGCGGGGTTATAACAGTTAATGGAAACACAGAGCGCTCGCTTCATACGGAGGAACACACTACGTCCCTCACAGCAGAGGTACAAAGCAGCCTTCTCAGGTAGACCACCAATTCGGCGATAAAGCCCCCGGACACCGTCAAGCGAGTCCGGAGTACCCTGCAACAGGATAGTCCGTCACGTCCAGAGCTCGCCTTGCAATTCGGCCTCTGCCCTAGTCCCAGTCAAGCGGCGAAATTTGTGCCGCGCATACATAATTACGCACTCAAAATACCATGGGCATTGGCGGAGTCACGGCTATGACACGGTCCACAATGCGGCTCACCGCCCCAGGATTCGTGTATCTTTACACCCTTTTCTTTCCAGGTCCCTATCTTCGGGAGGCTCTTCCCCTAGCCCGACTATCGAACCCATGGCGGGACGGACACACCAAGGAGACAAGAAGCTTTGGCGTACAAGGGAATCCCCAGGTGGTCTCTGATAGCGATCGCTATACCTGTTTTACATACCCGCACGCTGCTCGCTCTTGGTCAGGACGTGTCAAACTGTCCTGTTCCACTTATCGCACTACTTGTACACATACGCCTTAACGTATTATTCAAATAACAATGGAAAATAATGTACAGCGTCAGCTTACTATTACATTTCTTTATCCTTTTCCTTTACTATTTATTTATTCCAAATTGCACCCGTACATTTTGGTACGTCCGGCTCGCCAGGGGCTTCAGTGTACCCTATAACACGGCAAGAAAAGTCTGAACACTTCGACAGTGCGGCACCCCGAACTTATAACATTATATGCATCAACTCCGAATCATGTCTTTGGTCAATAGTTGGGTTTGCCCAGCTCCCATGTTTTGGTACCTTACGTTCCGCTATATAGGCTAAGGTAGTATAGGGAGAACTACTGCAATTGTGTCCCTGTTCTTCCGGATGAGCACCTTAGTAGAGAAAACCGAAAACTGACTGTCATGATGAGGCGAGAGCTGGTCGCTGTTCGAGAGGTCTCAAATCCTTAAAGATTTTTTCCGCTTTGGGCGAGGAATCGGCCTTGTCCGATTTAGGCGTATATAGCGCCCCAAGTTCAGCCTTCCAAATACTAGGGGTTTCGCCAAAATTTAAAATTGTAGACTTCTATGGCCAAGTGAGAGTGATAAAGCTGTATAGTCCGATTGCCTTGTTCACTGCGCTAAACACCTCCTTAAAAGGACCAAAAATTTGGATAAAGAGTGTTTATATTTATCCCGAACACCCCAGTACTAGTTACATGGGGGCAAAAGCCGACGACTGGCCAACTCTCAGATTTTATAAATGGCCGCACAGAAGGTAATATTTTAAATCAACAAGTGTTATATAGCGCACATGAACTTGTTTTCATATTACAGGATGGCATGAGTACATTCATTCGAATATTACATCCTTAGCACATTCATCCGCCACAAGGCGGGCACCCTTCAGGACACCATCATAATACTTTTCGGGGTGGCGATGCTCCTTGCCCTCCGGCGGCCCCTCCGTCACCAGCTTCTTGGCATCCATCTTCACCCAGTGCACTTTCGCGCGAGTGAAGGCCCTGCGCGCACCTTCAATGCAGACGGACCACTTAACGACTTCAAGCCGCGAACAGGCATTTACCATCCACTTTACAAGGCCGAAGTAGCTGATGGGTAGGGCCTCGCCAGGCCACAGCCGGACTATGAAGTCCTTTATGACCAGTTCGGCCGCCTTGTGCAGTTCGACCAGTTGCTTCAGCTGGTCGCTCAAGGGCATCGGATGTTCGGTCCCAGTATATTGAGACCAGAACAACTTCTCCATCGAGCTCCCTTCTTCGGCATGGTAGAACTCCGCGGCATCCGATATGCTGCGCGGCAGATCTGCGAACGCTCCTGGAGAGCTCCGAATTCGGGTAAGTAAAAGGAAAGTCTCCTTCACATGCTTGCTTTGCATAATGAATGCCTTACCTGCAGCTATCTTCTTGGCTGCCTGAATCTCTTGGAGGGCCTTTTGGGCTTCGGCCTTGGTGTCTTGCACGCTCTGGAGGGCCTTCGCAAGCTCGGACTCTTGCGTCTTGGAGTCACGCTCCAAGGACTCGAATTTTTTGACGAAGTCCTGGGGCTCTTGCTAGACCTCATCAACCCGAGCCTCCTGTTTCTTGTGCTCGGTGCGCTCCTGGGCCGCTTTGTCTTCGGCCTCGGACAGTGCCTTCTTAAGGGCTGCCACTTCGGTTGTGGCCCCTACTAAAATTCATGATGCTTCTATTAGCATCAACATTTTTTCCTTTATATGACACACGGATGGGGTATCACTTACCTTTGTTCTCCTCGAGCTGCCTCTTCACGAGGCCGAGATCTTCCTCGGCCCGCCCTAGGTCCCGCTTCAGCCTGGAGACCTTCTCGGTAGTGGCCAGTAGCGACGCCTGCTTATTCACATAGACATAATATGATTAGACTCCTGTGGATGTTATTTGATCCTCTGTTCGGCTTTACTTTCCGAACACCAAACAGAGCATCAGGGGCTACTGTCTATGCTGGGATATTTTCTCATAATTTAATTACTTAACTCAAAAGCTGTTAGGAGGCTGGCGCAAGCTTTGGTCAATCCGCTTTTGGCGGACCGAACCTTCGCAATCACCGTGCTCATAAGAGTACGGTGTTCTTCATCAATGGAAGCGCCCTGAAGAGCTTCCAGCAAGTTGTCTGATGCCTCTGGATGGACAGAGGTCATCGGCATAGACGGCTCACCCCCCCTAGCGAAGCGCTGCCTGCCTGAATCCGGAACCACTGGAGGTTCCGGCGCAGTATCCGGCTGGGGGCCAAACTTGCTGCGGACCCCTCATCAGAAACCATGGGGGTCTTCCCCCCCATGTGCCCAGCGTCGGGGATTTCTCCTTGGGGCGTCTCCAGAACTGTCTCCCCCTAGTCCAGTATCCTCTGAGACAACACCTCGGTGTCGTCCACGGGCCGGGGGGTGGTGGCTGTCGGGAGCGAATCGCTGTTCATCGCCGACACGCTCAAGGACCCATCCGATGAGGATAGGTCAATGCGGGCTTCGGACGAACTGCACGATCATATTTAACATGATAAGAAGCAATAAAGCAAAACATACCAGAAGTATTATAGCATCCTGATACTTACGACTTTGCCAGGGGCTTGTCCCTGGGCAACCACTCCTCGTCGCTGTAGGCGGCTGTTGTGGAGTAGTCCGGAAGGAGGGTCTTTCCCTTCTTGGACCCTTCGGCCTCCCCAGATTGTCGGTGTTCTGGGAACGGGGGTCCCCAGACTTGCCTGTCTGTGGCCTGCGGCGTGGCTCAAAGGGGGCCCAGCGTGGCCCATCTTCATCAACACAAGCTTAAGACCCTCGCGAGGGGCCAAGCCTCGCGGGGCGGACGACAAGGAGCTTCTTCAGGCACAGCCTCATCAGGCTGGCTCACGAGGAGGCAGAGAGTTCAAGGCAGGGTACCTCGCGAGGTGCCCATGACGCAAGCCATGACGACCAAGGGCGCCAGTCGGGCGCCAGCCCGCGCATTGTCCTCCTTTCCTCTTTGGTGCAAAGGGAGCAAGCGCAGGCGAGAGCATCAAGCAAAGGCACCCATTTCGGTGCAACGAGACCAAGACCAGCCCAACGGCAGGGAGGAAGTCATTGTGGAGCCCAAGCAGGCATCACCACCAGAGCCTTTGACAGGCGAGGACCAACTTTAGTCAGGATAGGTGTACCCACTCTTCCCCTTAAAAATGGCCAATTGTTGGTGCCCTTCCCGCTCAATATTTGGGGAGAGGCCCAGGGCCTTTGCCTATAAATAGGACTAGACACCCCCAGGGTAGAGGCATCTGGATCCTCACCAAGAAACCAGTAGATAGAGCGACCGAACCCCTCCAAGCAGTTCATCGCATCAGTCAAGAACAGACCCTCGCGAGGCTGTTCTTCCTTGTATTGTTCATCATCAGCCCAAGAGGCAATCCACCACACCACACACTGGAGTAGGGTATTACACCACCATGGTGGCCTGAACCAGTATAAACCCCGTGTCTCTTGTGTTGTTTCTTTCGTAGTTTAGATACTAGCGATTCGGCGAGGAGCAGGTAGATAGAGGGCGAAATCTCCGTGCGCACCCCAATGTTCGAACCTCAAGGGTCTGCCGGAACCCGAAATCCAACATTTGGCGCGCTCAGGTAGGGGTGCGCCGGAATCCGCCTCCCGTCGCCCTGTTCTTCTCCGACCATCGCATCCATGTTAGACGCTCGTCGGGCCCGCGCCGAGCGCAGAGCCGCCCTCGCTTCCCGTGTCGCCCAGACGGCTCCCATCGGTGGGCGTCCTCTGAAGGAAATATGCCCTAGAGGCAATAATAAAATTATTATTTATTTCCTCATATCATGATAAATGTTTATTATTCATGCTAGAATTGTATTAACCGGAAACATAATACATGTGTGAATACATAGACAAACATAGTGTCACTAGTATGCCTCTACTTGACTAGCTGGTTTATCAAAGATGGTTATGATTCCTAGCCATGGAAAAAAGAGTTGTCATTTGATTAATGGGATCACATCATTGAGAGAATGATGTGATTGACTTGACCCATTCCGTTAGCTTAGCACTTGATCGTTTAGTATGTTGCTATTGCTTTCTTCATGACTTATACATGTTCCTGAAACTATGAGATTATGCAACTCCCGTTTACCGGAGGAACACTTTGGGTGCTACCAAACGTCACAACATAACTAGGTGATTATAAAGGAGCACTACAGGTGTTTCCAAAGGTACATGTTGGGTTGGCATATTTCGAGATTAGGTTTTGTCACTCTGATTGTCGGAGAGGTATCTCTGGGCCCTCTCGGTAATGCACATCACTATAAGCCTTGCAAGCAATGTAGCTAATGAGTTAGTTACGGAATGATGCATTACATAGCGAGTAAAGAGACTTGCCGGTAACGAGGTTGAACTAGGTATTGGATACCGACGATCGAATCTCGGGCAAGTAACATACCGATGACAAAGGGAACAACGTATGTTGTTATGCGGTTTGACCGATAAAGATCTTCGTAGAATATGTAGGAACCAATATGGGCATCCAGGTTCCGCTATTGGTTATTGACCGAGAATAGTTCTAGTTCATGTCTACATAGTTCTCGAACCCGTAGGGTCCGCACGCTTAACATTACGATGATAGTTTTATTATGAGTTTATAAGTTTTGATGTACCAAAGTTTGTTCGGAGTCCCGGATGTGATCACGGACATGACGAGGAGTCTCGAAATGGTCGAGGCATAAAGATTGATATATTGGAAGCCTATGTTTGGACATCGGAATAGTTCCGGGTGAAATCGGGATTTTACCGGAACACCGGGGGGTTACCGGAACCCTCCCGGGGGTTAATGGGCCCTAATGGGCCATGAGGGAGAAGAGGAGGGCCGGCCAGGGTAGGCCGCGCGCCCCCTCCCCCCTAGTCCGAATAGGACAAGGAAGGGGGGGGGGGGCGGGCGGCGCCCCCCTTTCCTCTTTCCCTCCCCCAAGTCCTAATCCAACTAGGAAAGGGGGGGGGTCCTACTCCCGGTGGGAGTAGGACTCGTCCGGCGCGCCTCCTCCTAGGGCCGGCCGCACCCCCCCTTGCTCCTTTATATACGGGGGCAGGGGGCACCCTAGACACACAAGTTGATCTACAGATCGTTCCTTAGCCGTGTGCGGTGCCCTCCTCCACCATATTCCACCTCGGTCATATTGTCGCGGAGTTTAGGCGAAGCCCTGCATCGGTAGAACATCATCACCGTCACCATGCCGTCGTGCTGACGGAACTCATCCCCGACACTTTGCTGGATCAGAGTCCGGGGATGGTCATCGAGCTGAACATGTGCTGAACTCGGAGGTGCCGTACGTTCGGTACTTGGATCGGTCGGATCGTGAAGATGTACGACTACATCAACCGCGTTGTCATAACGCTTCCGCTTTCGGTCTACGAGGGTACATGGACAACACTCTCCCCTCTCGTTGCTATGCATCACCATGATCTTGCATGTGCGTAGGATTTTTTTTGAAATTACTACATTCCCCAACAGTGGCATCCGAGCCTGGTTTTATGCGTAGATGTCATATGCACGAGTAGAACACAAGTGAGTTGTGGGCGATACAAGTCATACTGCTTACCAGCATGTCATACTTTGGTTCGGCGGTATTGTGAGATGAAGCGGTCCGGACCGACATTACGCGGACGCTTACGCGAGACTGGTTTCACCATTACGAGCACTCATGCTTAAAGGTGGCTGGCGGGTGTCTGTCTCTCTCACTTTAGCTGAATCAAGTGTGGCTACGCCCGGTCCTTGCGAAGGTTAAAACAACACTAACTTGACAAACTATCGTTGTGGTTTTGATGCGTAGGTAAGAACGGTTCTTGCTAAGCCCGTAGCAGCCACGTAAAACTTGCAACAACAAAGTAGAGGATGTCTAACTTGTTTTTGCAGGGCATGTTGTGATGTGATATGGTCAAGACGTGATGCTATATTTTATTGTATGAGATGATCATGTTTTGTAACTGAAGTTATCGGCAACTGGCAGGAGCCATATGGTTGTCGCTTTATTGTATGAAATGCAAACGCCCTGTAATTGCTTTACTTTATCACTAAGCAGTAGCGATAGTCGTAGAAGCAATAGATGGCGTAAACGACAACGATGCTACGATGGAGATCAAGGTGTCGCACCGGTGACGATGGTGATCACGACGGTGCTTCGGAGAAGGAGATCACAAGCACAAGATGATGATGGCCATATCATATCACTTATATTGATTGCATGTGATGTTTATCCTTTATGCATCTTATCTTGCTTTGATTGACGGTACCATTTTAAGATGATCTCTCACTAAAAATTATCAAGAAGTGTTCTCCCTGAGTATGCACCGTTGCCAAAGTTCGTCGTGCCCAGACACCACGTGATGATCGGGTGTGATAAGCTCTACGTCCATCTACAACGGGTGCAAGCCAGTTTTGCACACACAGAATACTCAGGTTAAACTTGACGAGCCTAGCATATGCAGATATGGCCTCGGAACACGGAGACCGAAAGGTCGAGCGTGAATCATATAGTAGATATGATCAACATAGTGATGTTCACCATTGAAAACTATTCCATCTCACGTGATGATCGGTTATGGTTTAGTTGATTTGGATCACGTGATCACTTAGATGATTAGAGAGATGTCTGTCTAAGTGGGAGTTCTTAAGTAATATGATTAATTGAACTTAAATTTATCGTGAACTTAGTACTTGATATTATTTGGCTTGTCTATGTTTGTTGTAGATAGATGGCTCGTGCTGTTGTTCCGTTGAATTTTAATGCGTTCCTTGAGAAAGCAAAGTTGAAAGATGATGGTAGCAATTACACGGACTGGGTCCGTAACCTGAGGATTATCCTCATTGCTGCACAGAAGAATTACGTCCTGGAAGCACCGCTGGGGGCCAGGCCTGCTGCTGATGCAACTGACGACGTTAAGAACGTCTGGCAGAGCAAAGCTGATGACTACTCGATAGTTCAGTGTGCCATGCTTTACGGCTTAGAACCGGGTCTTCAACGATGTTTTGAACATCATGGAGCATATGAGATGTTCCAGGAGTTGAAGTTAATATTTCAAGCAAATGCCCGGATTGAGAGATATGAAGTCTCCAATAAGTTCTATAGCTGCAAGACGGAGGAGAATAGTTCTGTCAGTGAACACATACTCAAAATGTCTGGGTATAATAATCACTTGATTCAACTGGGAGTTAATCTTCCTGATGATAGTGTCATTGACAGAATTCTCCAATCACTGCCACCAAGCTATAAGAGCTTCGTGATGAACTATAATATGCAAGGGATGAACAAGACAATTCCCGAGCTCTTCGCAATGCTAAAAGCTGCGGAGGTAGAAATCAAGAAGGAGCATCAAGTGTTGATGGTTAACAAGACCACCAGTTTCAAGAAAAAGGGCAAAGGGAAGAAGAACGGGAACTTCAAGAAGAACAGCAAACAAGTTGTTGCTCAAGAGAAGAAACCCAAGTCTGGATCTAAGCCTGAAACTGAGTGCTTCTACTGCAAGCAGACTGGACACTAGAAGCGGAACTGCCCCAAGTATTTGGCGGATAAGAAGGATGGCAAGGTGAACAAAGGTATATGTGATATACATGTTATTGATGTGTACCTTACTAGAGCTCGTAGTAGCACCTGGGTATTTGATACTGGTTCTGTTGCTAACATTTGCAACTCGAAACAGGGACTACGGAATAAGCAAGCACTGGCCAAGGATGAGGTGACGATGCGCGTGGGAAACGGTTCCAAAGTCGATGTGATCGCGGTCGGCACGCTACCTCTACATCTACCTTCGGGATTAGTTTTAGACCTGAATAATTATTATTTGGTGCCAGCGTTGAGCATGAACATTATATCTGGATCTTGTTTGATGCGAGACGGTTATTCATTTAAATCAGAGAATAATGGTTGTTCTATTTATATGAGTAATATCTTTTATGGTCATGCACCCTTGAAGAGTGGTCTATTTTTATTGAATCTTGATAGTAGTGATACACATATTCATAATGTCGAAGCCAAAAGATGCAGAGTTGATAATGATAGTGCAACTTATTTGTGGCACTGCCGTTTAGGTCATATCGGTGTAAAGCGCATGAAGAAACTCCATACTGATGGACTTTTGGATTCACTTGATTATGAATCACTTGGTACTTGCGAACCGTGCCTCATGGGCAAGATGACTAAAACACCGTTCTCCGGTACTATGGAGAGAGCAACAGATTTGTTGGAAATCATACATACAGATGTATGTGGTCCGATGAATGTTGAAGCTCGTGGCGGATATCGTTATTTTCTCACCTTCACAGATGATTTAAGCAGATATGGGTATATCTACTTAATGAAACACAAGTCTGAAACATTTGAAAAGTTCAAAGAATTTCAGAGTGAAGTGGAAAATCATCGTAACAAGAAAATAAAGTTTCTACAATCTAATCGTGGAGGAGAATATTTGAGTTACAAGTTCGGTTTACATTTGAAACAATGCGGAATAGTTTCGCAACTCACGCCACCTGGAACACCACAAAGAAATGGTGTGTCCGAACGTCGTAATCGTACTTTACTAGATATGGTGCGATCTATGATGTCTCTTACTAATTTACCGCTATCGTTCTGGGGTTATGCTTTAGAGACGGCTGCATTCACGTTGAATAGGGCACCATCAAAATCCGTTGAGACGACGCCTTATGAACTGTGGTTTGGCAAGAAACCAAAGTTGTCATTTCTTAAAGTTTGGGGCTGCGATGCTTATGTGAAGAAACTTCAACCAGATAAGCTAGAACCTAAATCGGAGAAATGTGTCTTCATAGGATACCCAAAGGAGACAGTTGGGTACACCTTCTATCACAGATCCGAAGGCAAAACTTTCGTTGCTAAGAATGGATCCTTTCTAGAGAAGGAGTTTCTCTCGAAAGAAGTGAGTGGGAGGAAAGTAGAACTTGATGAGGTAACTATACCTGCTCCCTTATTGGAAAGTAGTTCATCACAGAAATCGGTTCCTGTGACACCTACACCAATTAGTGAGGAAGCTAATGATATTGATCATGAAACTTCAGATCAAGTTTCTACTGAACCTCGTAGGTCTACCAGAGTAAGATCCACACCAGAGTGGTACGGTAATCCTATTCTGGAAATCATGTTACTTGACCATGATGAACCTACGAACTATGAGGAAGCGATGATGAGCCCAGATTCCGCAAAATGGCTAGACGCCATGAAATCGGAGATGGGATCCATGTATGAGAACAAAGTATGGACTTTGGTTGACTTGCCCGATGATCGGCAAGCCATTGAGAATAAATGGATCTTTAAGAAGAAGACTAACGCTGATGGTAATGTAACTATCTATAAAGCTCGACTTGTTGCGAAAGGTTTTCGACAAGTTCAAGGGGTTGACTATGATGAGACTTTCTCACCCGTAGCGATGCTTAAGTCTGTCCGAATCATGTTAGCTATTGCTGCATTTTATTATTATGAAATTTGGCAAATGGATGTCAAAACTGCATTCTTGAATGGATTTCTGGAAGAAGAGTTGTATATGATGCAGCCAGAAGGTTTTGTTGATCCAAAAGGCGCTAACAAAGTGTGCAAGCTCCAACGATCCATTTATGGACTGGTGCAAGCATCTCGGAGTTGGAATAAACGCTTTGATAGTGTGATCAAAGCATATGGTTTTATACAGACTTTTGGAGAAGCCTGTATTTACAAGAAAGTGAGTGGGAGCTCTGTAGCATTTCTGATATTATATGTAGATGACATATTATTAATTGGAAATGATATAGAATTTCTGGATAGCATAAAGGGATACTTGAATAAAAGTTTTTCAATGAAAGACCTCGGTGAAGCTGCTTACATATTGGGCATCAAGATTTATAGAGATAGATCAAGACGCTTAATAGGACTTTCACAAAGCACATACCTTGATAAAATTTTGAAAAAGTTCAAAATGGATCAGGCAAAGAAAGGGTTCTTGCCCGTGCTACAAGGTGTGAAGTTGAGTCAGACTCAATGCCCAACCACAGCAGAAGATAGAGAGAAAATGAAAGATGTTCCCAATGCTTCAGCCATAGGTTCTATCATGTATGCAATGTTGTGTACCAGACCTGATGTATGCTTAGCAATAAGCTTGGCAGGAAGGTACCAAAGTAATCCAGGAGTGGATCACTCGACAGCGGTCAAGAACATCCTGAAATACCTGAAAAGGACTAAGGATATGTTTCTCGTATATGGAGGTGACAAAGAGCTAGTCGTAAATGGTTACGTCGATGCAAGCTTTGACACTGATCCGGACGATTCTAAATCGCAAACCGGATACGTATTTTTTAAACGGTGGAGCTGTAAGTTGGTGCAGTTCTAAACAAAGCGTTGTGGCGGGATCTACATGTGAAGTGGAGTACATAGCTGCTTCGGAAGCAGCAAATGAAGGAGTCTGGATGAAGGAGTTCATTTCCGATCTAGGTGTCATACCTATTGCATCGGGACCAATGAAGATCTTCTGTGACAATACTGGTGCAATTGCCTTGGCAAAGGAATCCAGATTTCACAAGAGGACCAAGCACATCAAGAGACGCTTCAATTCCATCCGGGACCAAGTCCAAGTGGGAGACATAGAAATTTGCAAGATACATACGGATCTGAATGTTGCAGACCCGTTGACTAAGCCTCTCTCACGAGCAAAACATGATCAACACCAAGACTCCATGGGTGTTAGAATCATTACTATGTAATCTAGATTATTGACTCTAGTGCAAGTGGGAGACTGAAGGAAATATGCCCTAGAGGCAATAATAAAGTTATTATTTATTTCCTCATATCATGATAAATGTTTATTATTCATGCTAGAATTGTATTAACCGAAAACATAATACATGTGTGAATACATAGACAAACATAGTGTCACTAGTATGCCTCTACTTGACTAGCTTGTTTATCAAAGATGGTTATGTTTCCTAGCCATGGACAAAGAGTTATCATTTGATTAACGGGATCACATCATTGAGAGAATGATGTGATTGACTTGACCCATTCCGTTAGCTTAGCACTTGATCGTTTAGTATGTTGCTATTGCTTTCTTCATGACTTATACATGTTCCTGAAACTATGAGATTATGCAACTCCCGTTTACCGGAGGAACACTTTGGGTGCTACCAAACATCACAATATAACTGGGTGATTATAAAGGAGTACTACAGGTGTTTCCAAAGGTACATGTTGGGTTGGCGTATTTCGAGATTACGTTTTGCCACTACGATTGTCGGAGAGGTATCTCTGGGCCCTCTCGGTAATGCAGATCACTATAAGCCTTGCAAGCAATGTAGCTAATGAGTTAGTTATGGAATGATGCATTACATAACGAGTAAAGAGACTTGCCGGTAACGAGGTTGAACTAGGTATTGGATACCGACGATCGAATCTCGGGCAAGTAACATACCGATGACAAAGGGAACAACGTATGTTGTTATGCGGTTTGACCGATAAAGATCTTCGTAGAATATGTAGGAACCAATATGGGCATCCAGGTTCCGCTATTGGTTATTGACCGAGAATAGTTCTAGTTCATGTCTACATAGTTCTCGAACCCGTAGGGTCCGCACGCTTAACGTTACGATGACAGTTTTATTATGAGTTTATAAGTTTTGATGTACCGAAGTTTGTTCGGAGTCCCGGATGTGATCACGGACATGATGAGGAGTCTCGAAATGGTCGAGACATAAAGATTGATATACTGGAAGCCTATGTTTGGACATCAAAATAGTTCCGGGTGAAATCAGGATTTTACCGGAACACCGGGGGGTTACCAGAACCCTCCAGGGGGTTAATGGGCCCTAATGGGCCATGAGGGAGAAGAGGAGGGCCGGACAGGGCAGGCCGCGCGCCCCCTCCCCCCTAGTCTGAGTAGGACAAGGAAGGGGGGGCGGCACCTCCCTTTCCTCTTTCCCTCCCCCCGAGTCCTAATCCAACTATGAAAGGGGGGGGGGAGTCCTACTCCCGGTGGGAGTAGGACTCCTCCGGCCTGCCTCCTCCTAGGGCCGGCCGCACCCCCCTTGCTCCTTTATATACGGGGGAAGGGGGGCACCCTAGACACACAAGTTGATCTACGGATTGTTCCTTAGCCGTGTGCGGTGCCCCCCTCCACCATATTCCACCTAGGTCATATCGTCGCGGAGTTTAGGCGAAGCCCTGCGTCGGTAGAACATCATCATCATCACCACGCCGTCGTGCTGACGGAACTCATCCCCGACACTTTGCTGGATCGGAGTCCGGGGATCGTCATCGAGCTGAACGTGTGCTGAACTCGGAGGTGCCGTACGTTCGGTACTTGGATCGGTCGGATCGTGAAGACGTACGACTACATCAACTGCGTTGTCATAACGCTTCCGCTTTCGGTCTACGAGGGTACGTGGACAACACTCTCCCCTCTCGTTGCTATGCATCACCATGATCTTGCATGTGCGTAGGAATTTTTTTTAAATTACTACATTCCCCAACATCCTCGTCGTTCCCCGTCACCTGCCATCGACACCGCCACCGGCCCGGAGGGGAACAGGCAGCAAGCGTCGTCCCAGCATCCCTCCGTGGCCTCTTGGGGAGAGCCACGCGGCCTCTTCCTCAGCCACCCCGTCGCGCCGGCTCCCTCGGCCGTCGCGGCCCTCCTGGGCGGCTCGCAGGCGCCGCCCTCCAGCCACCACGTCAAACCATTCGTCCGCCGGGTCGGCGCCGCCTCCACGCGGCAGGGGGCTTCCCCGGGCCTGTCGGAGCCATCGACCAGGTTGGCCTTCAGCTCTGAGGACCACCCCTCTAACTCGGCCTGCTCGGGTGCGCTCCCCATGCTCTACATGCCCACCATCTGCCAGGTGGCTGTCACCAGGACTCTCATCGACTGCGGCGCGGGCCTCAGCATGCTCTCAGCTGAGGCCTTCAACCTCCTATGCATACCCCGGGAGCGGCTGCAACCCAGCCGGCCTTTCTCAGGCGTCGGAGGTGGGTCGTCTAGCTCCTTGGGACAGATCCGGCTCCCGGTAACTTTCGGCACCTACGACAATTTCCGCACAGAGCTGGTCGATTTCGACATCGCCCCCATCGGCCTCCCCTACAACGCCATCCTCGGCTATCCAGCACTGGCCAAATTCATGGCCGCGACTCACCCGGCGTACAACCTCATGAAGATGCCCGAGAGCAACGGTGTCCTCACCGTGCCTGGGGACACCGGAGATGCGCTACGAGTACTCAAGCTCGCCCTCAAGACGGCGGCGGCGGCACGACCCACCAGTGCAGAAACCCCCAAGCCCAAGGGGGCTGCGCCAACCAAGAAGAAACAGTTGTTCACCCAAGACAAGGCAGAGACCAAGCAGATACCTGTCAACAAGGACGGGTCCACTAACGCCACTTTCACCATAGGCGCCAACCTTGGGCCCGAGCAGGAGGAAGCCCTGGTCAAGTTCCTGCGCGCAAACAAGAAGGTGTTCGCCTGGGAGCCCGATCAGTTGGTAGGGATCCCACGGGGCGTAATCGAGCACCACCTCAACGTGTGCCCCAACGTGCGCCCCGTGAAGCAAAAGGCGAGGAGGCAGTCCACTGAAAAGCAGGCCTTCATCGTCCAGGAGACCCGCAAGCTAGAAGTCGCGGGGGTTATTCGCGAGGTTCGATATCCAGATTGGTTGGCCAACCCCGTGGTTGTGCCAAAGGAGGGAGGGAAGGAGCGCATGTGTGTCGACTTCACCAACCTCAACAAGGCATGCCCGCAAGATCCGTTCCCGCTCCCTCGCATCGATCAGATCGTCGATTCCACTGCTGAGTGTGACCTGTTATGCTTCTTGGATGCCTTCTCCGAGTATCACCAGATCAAGATGGCGGTGGAAGACGTGGAGAAGACGGCCTTCCTCACCCCGTGTGGGGTGTACTGCTATACATGCATGCCGTTCGGACTGCGCAACGCTGGGGCAACCTTTCAGCGGCTCATGCACATCACCTTGGGCCCGCAGCTTGGGAAGAATGTGGAGGCTTACGTCGACGACATCGTAGTGAAGTCTCGCGAGGCCAAGACCCTGATACAAGACCTGGAGGAAACCTTCGCAAGCCTCAATGCGGTGAGCCTGCGGCTCAACCCGGAGAAGTGTGTGTTTGGGGTCCCCTCGGGCAAGCTCTAGGGCTTCCTCGTGTCCCACCGAGGCATCGAGGCCAACCCAGAAAAGGTCAAGACAGTCGAAGACATGAGCCCACCAAAGACCCTCAGAGAAACGCAGAAGCTCATGGGGCGCGTGACTGCACTGGGGCGCTTCATCTCCAGGTTAGGGGAGCGAGCGCTGCCTTTCTTCCAGCTGATGAAGAAAAAGGGGCCCTTTGAATGGACTGAAGAGGCCGACAAGGCGTTCCATGATCTCAAGAGATACTTAACCAGCCCTCCGGTGATGGTGGCCCCACGCCCTCAAGAGCCCTTGGTACTCTACCTCACCGCCACTCCTTACTCCACCAGTGCGGCTCTGGTGGCAGTTAGGGAGGAGCATCGAACCAAAGCCACAGCTGCTACCCATGTCAAGGCAAAGCAGGACCAAAAAGGACTCGTGGAGATCGCTACCACGGCTGAGGAGGATCAGCCGCCGCAGGGGAGCGTGCCGGGAACGGAGGAGGCCCCTCCCCCAGGCAACCAGCTTCCGGAGGCCCCATCGACTCAACAGGCGCCACGGCCTCCGGAGGATGCCACCAGCACCGACGCTCCAAGCCTCGTCGAGCACCCGGTGTACTTCGTCAGCACGGTGTTGCGGGATGAGAGGGCACGGTACCCCATGCCACAGAAGCTCCTCCTCGCGCTACTGGTGGCCTCACGCAAGCTGCGGCACTACTTCCAGGGTCACCCTATCAAGGTTGTCTCAGCATACCCCTTGGAAAGGGTGCTCAGGAGCCCTAACTCGGCCGGAAGGATCGCCGAGTGGAACATTGAACTGCAAGCGTTTCAGCTCGAATTCAGCACGACCAGGGTCATCAAGGGAGCCGTGCTAGCAGATTTCGTGGCTGAATGGACGGAGGCACCGGACCTCAAGGCCGACGAGGATCGATCCCTCTCCCCGGGAAGCGAGGCGCCAGAAGGCTGGGTCATGTACTTCGACGGAGCGTTCTCCAGGCATGGCGCAGGGGCTGGGGCGGTGCTCATACCTCCCACTCAGGACAAGCTTTACTACGCCGTGCGGATCTGTTTCCAGCAGGGTGAAAAGGTCTCCAACAATATAGCAGAGTACGGAGGACTGATAGCGGGCTTGAAGGCCACCGCTGCCCTGGGGGTGAAGCGCCTTACTATCAAGGGCGATTCGTACCTCCTCGTCAATTTCTCCAACAAGGTATACGAGCCAAGAGATGAGCACATGGAGGCCTACCTTGCGGAGGTCCGCAGGATGGAGAAACAGTTCTGGGGGTTGGAGCTACAACATGTACCCTGCGACACTAATCAAGAGGCCGACGACATCGCCAAACGAGCCTCTAGGCGGTTGCCCCAAGAGCCGGGCGTCTTCGAGGAGCGGCTCTTCAAGCCCTCGGCCCTGCCATCATTATCAAATATAGCACAGCCTCGGGAGGAGCTTCCCTAGCTGCCTGCCTCGGGAGCCCCAGCCCGTGGCCCGGTCTCAGGAGCACGCCTGCTCCTGACGATGGAGCCTTAGGAGGGGTGCTGGATCACAGAGCTCCAGATCTACTTAACGCAAGGGACCCTGCCGGAGAAGGAGGAGGAAGCAGAGCGTGTGGCGCGGCAAGCTACAACATACTGCATCAGGGATGGAGAGCTCTACCGGAAATGACCAAATGATGTGTCCCTATGTTGCATCACCAGGGAGCAAGGGAAGGAACTGCTAGCAGATATACACGGTGGAGACTGTGGGCATCATTCTCCGTCACGGACCCTCGTCGGCAAGGCGTTCCACAGCGGTTTCTATTGGCCTACTGCGCTCAATGACGCTGTCGAACTAGTAAAGGCTTGCGAGGCTTGCCAATTCCATGCCAAGCAAATCCACCAGCCAGCAGGAGGTCTGCAAACCATACCCCTCACGTGGCTATTTGCAGTCTGGGGGCTGGATATCCTGGGCCCGTTTCCTCGGGCGCCAGGGGGCTATCGCTACCTCTACGTTGCCGTGGACAAGTTCACCAAGTGGGCTGAAGTCGAGGCCGTCCGCACCATCCCTGCTGGTTCTGCGGTCAAGTTCATCAAGGGCATCGTGAGCCGGTTCGGGGTGCCAAATCGCATCATCACTGACAACGGTTCGCAGTTCACCAGTAACCTCTTCAAAACATACTGTGCTAACCTTGGAACGCAGATATGCTATGCTTCGGTGGCGCACCCCCGAAGCAACGGCCAGGCCGAGTGGGCCAACGCAGAAGTCCTGAGGGGCCTCAAGACCAGGACGTTCAAGAAGAAACTGGAGGCCTACGGCAGAGGTTGGCACGACGAGCTTCAGTCTGTGTTATGGTCCATCCGCACAACCGAGACCAAGCCGACTGGGGAGACCCCCTTCTTCCTGGTCTACGGAGCCGAAGCGGTCCTCCCTCATGAGGTCAAGCGTCATTCCGCGCGGGTCCTGGCATTCGATGAGACGCAGCAGGACGCCATGCGGGGGATGGACCTCGTGCTGGGGGAGGAGCGTCGTCGAGAAGCCGCGCTGCGAGCGGCAAGGTACCAACAAGCACTGCGGCGATACCACTGCCGCAACATCCACCCCAGAACTCTCAAGGTAGGGGACCTCGTGCTCCGGCGGGTCCTCTCCAGGGAGGGACTGCATAAGCTCTCTCCCATGTGGGAGGGCCCGTTCAAGGTTGTTCACGTTTCCAGGCCCGGCTCCGCGCGCTTGGAGACTCAGGAGGGAGTACCTGTCCAGAACGCGTGGAACATCCAACACCTCCGGAGGTTTTGCCCCTAAAAAGGCCCAGAGCCTATGAAGAAGGAGAATGCCTATGAAGCTCATCTTTTTGGAAAAGGCCCAGAGCCTGTGAAGAAGGCGAATGCCTGTGAAGCTCATCTTTTTGGAAAAGGCCCAGAGCCTGTGAAGAAGGCGAATGCCTGTGAAGCTCATCTTTTTGGAAAAGGCCCAGAGCCTATGAAGAAGGTGAATGCCTGTGAAGCTCATCTTTTTGGAAAAGGCCCAGAGCCTGTGAAGAAGGCGAATGCCTGTGAAGCTCAACTTTTTGGAAAAGGCCCAGAGCCTGTGAAGAAGGCGAATGCCTGTGAAGCTCATCTTTTTGGAAAAGGCCCAGAGCCTGTGAAGAAGGCGAATGCCTGTGAAGCTCATCTTTTCGAAAAAGGCCCAGAGCCTGTGAAGAAGGCGAACGCCTATGAAGCTGTCGCATTTTGGGAAAGGCCCGGAGCCTGTGAAGAGGGCCAATGCCCGTGAAGCTTGCCTCCCCAAAGAAAGGCCCGGAGCCTGTGAAGAAGGCCAACGCCTGTGAAGCTCGCCGCCCGTGACACTCTCATGTAATAATGAGTTGGGGCTGTACACGCCCCAGAGTCTCAGGGGTGGCGGCATCAGGCCCTGGGGCTCCCTCCCATGCCCAGTGGCAGCACTTAGCTCCGCGCTGGTGAGAAGACGTCGAAGACTAGACTAGGTGCCGGACGCGGCTTTTTCATTTGCTTTCTGCAGTTGGCTAGCTCATTCTCATTTGGAGTTTTATCGAAACTATCGCCGCCTTTTGACTTGTGGTTCTTCGACTTTTTCGCTCTCCTGCCTCGATTTCTCTTGCGCAAGGGCTCGCGAGGTGGGAGCCCCGGGCGCCCTCGCGAGTGTTCCTGTCCCTATCGCTCGAGGTTTCACGGCCCGGGTCCACTACAGGAGCGCCCCTCCAGTCCATGCCTCACGGGCACCATGACACGAAGACAGGGCCTGAGTCGGTCGGCCCCACGGTTGAGCCTGGAGATTTCCTGCGCACGGGCATGCGACAGAAAGGAACAATACCGAAATAACAGAAACAGTACGATGATTGACGACGATAACCCAAACACGCCCCCACGGGGCCCCACACTGCTGTCGTTTTTGCAGGAGAAAAGAAAGGAAAGAACAAATCAGGCGAAGCTCGCCCTACGCCTGTTGGAGAACGAAGTAATTTCAAAAAATTTCCTACGCACATGCAAGATCATGGTGATGGCATAGCAACGAGAGGGGAGAGTGTTCGTCCACGTACCCTCGTAGACCGTAAGCGGAAGCGTTATGACAACGCGGTTGATGTAGTCGTACGTCTTCACGATCCGACCGATCCAAGCACCGAACGTACGACACCTCCGAGTTCAGCACACGTTCAGCTCGATGACGATCCCCGGGCTCCGATCCAGCAAAGCTTCAGGGAAGAGTTCCGTCAGCACGACGGCGTGGTGACGATGATGATGTTCTACCGGCGCAGGGCTTCGCCTAAACTCCGCGACGATATGACCGAGGTGGAATATGGTGGAGGGGGGCACCGCACACGGCTAAGGAACGATCCGTAGATCAACTTGTGTGTTATGGGGTGCCCCCTGCCCCCGTATATAAAGGAGGGAGGGGGAGGTGCGGCCGGCCCCCTTGGGGTGCGCCTGGAGGAGTCCTACTCCCACCGGGAGTAGGACTCCCCCCTCTTGCCTTGGTGGACAAGGAAAGGGGGAGGGGAAAGAGGAAAGGGGGGCGCCGCCCCCCCTTCCTTGTCCTATTTGGACTAGGGGGGAGGGGGCGCGCGGCCTGCCCTGGCCGGCCCTCCTCTTCTCCCTCATGGCCCACTAAGGCCCATTAACCCCCGGGAGCGTTCCGGTAACCCCCCGGTGTTCCGGTAAAGTCCCAATTTCACTCGGAACCTTTCCGATGTCCAATCATAGGCCTCCAATATATCAATCTTTATGTCTCGACCATTTCAAGACTCCTCGTCATGTCCGTGATCACATCCGGGACTCCGAACAAACTTCAGTACATCAAAACTTATAAACTCATAATAAAACTGTCATCGTAACGTTAAGCGTGCGGACCCTACGGGTTCGAGAACTATGTAGACATGACCTAGAACCATTCTCGGTCAATAACCAATAGCGGGACCTGGATGCCCATATTGGTTCCTACATATTCTACGAAGATCTTTATTGGTCAAACCGCATAACAACATACGTTGTTCCCTTTGTCATCGGTATGTTACTTGCCCAAGATTCGATCGTCGGTATCCAATACCTAGTTCAATCTCGTTACCAGCAAGTATCTTTACTCGTTCTGTAATACATCATCTTGCAACTAACTCATTAGTTGCATTGCTTGCAAGGCTTAAGTGATGTGTATTACCGAGAGGGCCCAGAGATACCTCTCCGACAATCGGAGTGACAAAACCTAATCTCAATTTATGCCAACCCAACATGTACCTTCGTAAACACCTGTAGAGCACCTTTATAATCACCCAGTTACGTTGTGACGTTTGGTAGCACACAAAGTGTTCTTCCGGTAAACGGGAGTTGCACAATCTCATAGTTGCAGGAACTTTGTATAAGTCATGAAGAAAGCAATAGCAATATACTAAACGATCAAGTGCTAGGCTAACGGAATGGGTCATGTAAATCACATCAATATCCTAATGATGTGATCCCATTAATCAAATGACAACACATTTCTATGGTTAGGAAACATAACCATCTTTGATTAATGAGCTAGTCAAGTAGAGGCATACTAGTGACTTTATGTTTGTCTATGTATTCACACATGTATCATGTTTCCGGTTAATACAATTCTAGCATGAATGATAAACATTTATCATGATATGAGGAAATAAATAATAACTTTATTATTGCCTCTAGGGCATATTTCCTTCAACGCCGGCCCTCAGGAAAGACTCGAGTCGCCTCTGGAGCTCAAGCGGACTCCCTCTTGCGCTTCACCGGGGCGCGACGGCGGGCAGACCTGCTGCCGCCCTCCAAGCAGGCACGACGGCATGGGGGCTGACCGCGGCCGCTGCTAGAAGAGTCGCTACCCGAAGAAGAGCTAGTGAAGCTTGAGGAGTCCCGGGCGCCGCCAACCACGCGCACGCTGTCCTCTCCGTCCTCGCCAGGGCTGGGTCCCCGGCCGCGGTCGTCGTCTTTAGGGCAGCACCCTGCGCGGCGACCATCTTCCCCAAACACCCTCACATAGAGGGTGGCGCCGCCGTCGAACTTGAAGTGTAGAGTGCACCGGAGGCTCAGGCCACGCACGCGAGCAAACGTCTGCCAGCCGCGGGTCAAGGCCAGGCTCCCGACTGCGGAGACCTCCAGCGAAGCCCACGAGGTTCGGCTGCAGCAGCCATCTGCCTGGAGCCAGAGGCCGCCCAGGGCGCCAGCTGGGAGATCACCTAGGAGGAAGCGAGGGAGCTGAAGCCGGGCGCTGGTTGGCTCAGCCGCCCACACAATGAACTCCGGCAGCACCTCCGCAGTATGGAAGCGCGGCCTCGAGGGTCGCACGGTCGGAGCATGCCCCCCGACCATGGAGAAGAAGGAGAAGCGAGAGGGGATAGACTGGAAGGGCGCGCGCCGTTCCATACTTATAGCCGGTGAAGGCCAACCGTCGACCTCCACGATCACAGGTAATCATGACCCGCTTTGCATGTAGGGACTTGTCGAATCCGTGCAGTCTTCGAGGCATCGTGGGGAAGCGGAGGCGCCCACGTCCAATCAACCGCCACGAGGCGCCCAAGGCCGCAGGCTGTTAGGGCCCGCGACGCTTCGCACTTGCCCTTTCGCCTCTCTGCTCGGCCAAGTCCGGGCGCGCCGTGGGCCCGGGGGCTACTGTCGGCGTTCTGGGAATGGGGGTCCCCAGCACTACTACGGAAAAGGCTAGCAGCAGCGCGGGTTTTAGATGTGTCAGTAGCGCGGGTACCCGCGCTACTAATAAGGCGCTATAGCTAGCTCATAGCAGTAGCGCGCGCGCACCCGCGCTACTGCTACACAAGTGTAGCAGCAGCGCAGTTAGGTGAAGCTCGCTACTGCTAGTAGCGCTAGCGCTCTTTGGCCAGACGCGCTACTGCTACTGTGGCGCTGCTGCTAACTTTTATACACTCGCTACTGCTAATTTAAGTAGTTTTTTTGGCATATTTGTTTTGCATTTGAATAGGCTTTGTAAAAGAATCTTTAGCACAGAGAAATGTCATCATGATACACATACAAATGCCTGCGAGACCACAAATGTAATCATAGCATGTATATACAAATAGTCTCATCATAATCATCATCCAACACAAAGTGATATCTTGTCATCATCTCGAAAATAGCGATACATGCAAGTCTCAAATACTTGCAACTACAACAACGTCATCCATCTAAACAAAGGTATACGCAAGAAGTGCTATCACTATGAGTGAGAGCGGAACTATGCAGTACATGAGGTGGCGGTTACGAGTCCTCTCTCGCGCTAGCGTGAACCTCAAGTAACTAGCTTCTCCTTCTTGTCTGCTTTTGAAGCCTTTATGGCTGGCGCCCGTGAACCCATTCACTTGCGCCTGACACTCATGCCACTTGTTGTACACCCCTGGAACCTTCTGTTTGTACACGACATAGCATTTCCATCTCGCCATCAAGAAACTAGGTACCTGTTAGAGATGCATGTTCATGAAGAGGATGTACAATCATATATATGCAACAAAATATACTAGAGCAACACCGAAAAAGAAAGGGTTAGCAACTAGATGCAACATATACAATATGCAAATTAATTAACTAGAGGTACGCAGGTCATCGTACGCAAACTAACAAAGTAGCGTTACGCAAGTTCGGCAGGGACCATGGACGATCACAAAGTTTCATCGCTACAAAAAGTATACAAGTTCAACCGACACATATCATCATCATCGGCATCATAAATCACTAGAAGTTCCATCCTTCCATATCATCGAGGATGAACCCTAGCTTCTTGAACAGCGTGAGGTCTAGACGTTGCATGCCTATGCGAGTTCGGACGTCAGTTCGTGATATAGGGCCGTGGTGGAACATCCCCTTCTCATCGACGACTTCTTTCATGATGATCGTCGCAATGTCACTTTGGATGCGAAAGAAGTCATCTCTAAGTTTATAATTCGCTTCTCCATGAGATTCTAGCCACTTGTGGATATGATCATCATTTCTGATGTTAATGCGAAGCTTTTAGTGATCTGTGTTGAACTGAATCATGAGATGGACGATGTAGAATCCATCCTTCTTGCTTGGTTTTGGGACATGGATGCAGGAGAAGTTAGTTTTATGCGCGAAACCCATCTTCTTGTTCCTTTGTTTCTTGATATGCACGTGGCCACCTCTAAAGCTGAAGCCTTGGAGAGCGTCATCTAGAATATTCATTATGTGGGTGTAGTCCTTTTTCTCGTAGTCTCTGGAAGGGTCAAAATACACGGCATGGGAGACTTGCGGGTAAAGAACGATAAGGACGGCGCGCCCGTTCCTGCGGGGAAAAGACACCTCAAATTATTCCCCATATGAGAGAGAAGGAATGATTGAAATGTACGAAAGGGTTATCCGGAACTGACTTACTTTGGATGATAAGGCACGAGGACAATTTCCCGGTCCTTATTCTATACCACAAAGTTTTGGAGGTACTCCCTAGCAGTTTCACGCTCAAAGTCGTCGAGACTCAAGAAAGACTCCTGCATGTAGTACGGATCCGTCACACAGATTTGCGAGACTTCTTCACTCTTCATGACGGAGCTCATATGTAGCGCAAAAAGGCGGACGATAGTAAAATCAAGCCGTCTTGTTAGAAACATCTCAAAGATATGGTCAAACCGCAGGAAGAACACCTCCGCGGGCCGTGTGTCAACGTAGCACTTCCCCTCAGGCACACGAGCCGCGTATGTCAGATATCCTGGATCCTTTGAGGCTAGTAGGCTTTTCTCAGTCGACAGCACATGGTCGTGTAGTCTCCTGAGATCCCCTGATAGTGCCTCCAGCGGTTTCGGCGGTAGCATCGGCTCGCCCGTGAGATGGAACATGACCGCACCTTTCACAGGTACACGCTCTTCAGAATGCATCGTCTGGCTGTTGTGTGCTCTGGCTTGTTTGGAGGCAGTTACCTTCCCCGATCTCTTCCTCTCCTTTTTCTTGGGCACACCTTCCAGACCCTTCCTTAACCCCTGCCCAAGTGTTCCCGGGCTAAGTACTGAACGACCCTCGCGCCCGACTAGTTGAGCCTGTGTTGAGGCGGCATCTTCAGGCGTGTCCTGTGAGGATTTCATGAAGAGAGACTTTTTGCAATCCATGGTACGACCCTGCCCGGGCATATCATCCATATCCTCATTAGCAAGCTGATAGCCCGATTCGTCATATGGTTGACTCATCATATCTATGTCACAGTCATACGCGTTTGTATTGAGGTAATCCATAGGGTCGACCTCCGTCTCATCATCCATTCTCTATTCTACAGGAGAAATTACATCAGCCAGTACTATTGTACCCCCTTCATCATGTCGTCCGCCGCTCTCACCCGGCACTACAGGAGCTGGTAATTGCGTAGGCGGGGTGGTGGTCTCCGCACATGCTTATTGATGTGTGGTAGTTATTGGTGTGCTCTCGGCCGGCTCCAGACGAATAAGATTCTTCAGCCATAGCAGCACCCAACCCTTGCAGCTTCCAATCCACGGCGGGGTCTCGTCGTCCGCTCCCACATGCTGTACTGGAGGAGGCAAATCCTCGTGCCCCGATTTCACACTGGTCAAGCTAACCCTAAAGTGCCCAGCGGGGATCGGCTGGTTGTGGAACGTGCGTTGAGAGGGGTCCATTATCATCCCCTTTCCCACGTCCACCTTCCGGCCTTTGATCAAGTAGAGTATGGTGCACGGGGTTTCTTTCGCCTGCAAACACATATGTCTGTGGCGTAAAACAACCGAAAGGCAACAAAAATGGAATATTATCTATATATATATATATATATATATATATATATATATGTTGGTGCGACATGTAATTACCGTGACGGCGTCGAGCTCAGCCAAAGACGAAGGCCCACCTAGCGTGCCTGAGACTAAGGACGGGCTGCTATGAGCGGGAGCGACTGCGAGAGGAGGCCCGGTTGCTTGAGCAAGTGATGGTGCGATGGTGTTGTTGTTCATGGAGTTGCTCGTGACGAAACTGGGCATCGGGAAATCATGTACCGTCTTGTCTGGATTTTCCTTCGCCCAGTTGATGATAACTGGAACCAAGTTAGTAGCAAAATCATTTCTGCAGGCAGTTACAGCTGCATTGACTGCCTGCTGTAGCAACTCATATTTGTCCTCGGCTGCTTTTTTCGCGTCCTCAGGTGCTTTTTTCTCGACCGCAAGCTTCACCTTTGCGTCGATGTCCGCCTGACTAAACTTCTTTTTTTGCTTCTTGGCCTCCGGGCCGTCGTTGTAAAACACCTTCCACGTGGCGCCGTCTCCAGCGCCGTGCACACGACCATATTGCGGCCGCTGGTCCAACGGGAGTCCCTTAAGTTCGTTTAAGGCCCGGTTGAGAGGGGTGTCCCACTTGGGCCTCATCGGAGAAGTAGGGCTTTCGGCTGCAAGCCGGTGTTGCTTCTCCAGTAGTCTAATCAATTTCCTCGTGATCTTGTCCGTGTAAATAACCTTTTTCTCCATGTCCCACTTGTAGCGGGCCCTGATGAAGTCATGCTCCAAGGGGTTGGTGAACTTCGCGAAGGGGTCTGGGAGACCCGCGGCTTCATGTTCCGCGTCCTCCTTATCCCATATGGGCCTTTTACCGAGGTAGCCACGGCTTCCGAGGCGATGCTTCCCCGTGTTCCTTTGCTGAAGGCTTTTGAATTTCGCAGCCTTAGCCTTGGCTGCCTCGGTAGCGCAAGTGTCCTTGAACTTTTCGAACTCCTCTTCCGTAAGTGTCGGATTTTCCTCCAGAATCTTGGACAGGGGTTCATCAGCCTCAATAGCTCGTTTCACCCTCCCTTTCCAGGAGGCCAAATCATTGCTGAACATACCCATGGCGTGATTGTTAATCTTTTTCATCTTCGGATCATCCCACGGTTGTTCTATGTTATCATCCGGGTCGGGGAACTTGAATCTCTTGTGCAACTTTGTTAGGAGCAACTGCGTCAAATGTTCTTTACTCCTTAAGTCATCGTCGTTGATGCTCGCACATTCCCGTAGGATGCATCCTACTTGGTTCCCATAGCACTTGCGAGGTTCTTCCGGCTCTAACGGCTCAAACTTGCCAGGTGCCATCTTTGTGATCACAAGTCGTCCAATCCCTACTTTGTTAGGTTTTCGTATCCTCTGCTTCTTATGCTTCCTCTTTTCGGTAGCGGCATCGGGGCCGGTACCTTCCCCGTCGGTACCTTCCCCGCCGGTACCTTTCCCACCAGTCTCGGTGCCGCCATCGGTGCCGGCGCCGTCGGTGTCGATGTTGGCGTCAGTACCATCATCGAGGCCGACCTGCAAACCTTGCTTAGCAGTCAAATAGTCGAGGTACTCTTGTTCACCCTCATAATCCATCTCTTGTGCATCTTGGTCAGAAGGCCCAGTTTCTTCGTTGTTCGACATGTTTCCTATGATTAAGTGGCCTCATTTATTTCTAAAAGTATGAATAAATGAGAAATGGCATAAAAAGAAATCTATGTGCCAGCACTCGATATGCCAACTATGTAGCACAAATCATGCCTTTATTCACGGGAAATTTCGGCATGACCTTTGCTAAAAAATGGACATATCGAGCGCCTGAAATTCACCGGAACGGAAATGAATCAACATTCCGGCGTAACATAGGCCACTCGGATCATTTTCCAAACATGACATGTCCAAAACATGACATATGCACATATCACATGTCCAGTTCAAATTTGCATATAAATTCAGCTAATTTTGAAACCTAGCTAAATTCATAACTAAATAGATAACCTAATTAATTAACATAACCGAAGAACCCTAGCAGAGAGGGGGGGGGTTTACAAAGAGTGCAGGGGCGAGGAGGCAGGCCCGATGACGGACGGCAGGGGAGAGGAGGGAGGCGAGGGCCGACGGGTCAGGGGTGAGCGCGCCGGGGTCGGGGGCGAGCGCCGGCGCCGGAGTCGGGGGCGAGGGTCGGCCGGGTCGGGGGCGAGCGGCGGGGTCGGGGTCGAGGGTCGGGACGGGGGCGAGCGCCGGGGTCGGGGGCTAGCGCCGGCGCCAGCGGAATCGGGGGCGAGCGCCAGGGCCGGGTCAGGCGCGGCGGTGCGACGGGGGAGAGAGAGTGGGGATTTGGGGGGAAATGGCGGGATGAAACAGGGTGAGTGAGAATTTTGGGTTAAGTGGACGTAGCAGTAGCGCGTTACGTCAAAACGCGCTGCTACTAACATCAGTAGCTGCAGCGGTTTAGGTAAAAGGCGCTACTACTAAATTCAGTAGCTGCAGCGGTTTATGCAAAACGCGCTCCTACTACCGTCGCTACTGCCAGTTTTCCTTTTTCTTTTCCTTTATTTTATCCCACTTTTATTTCCCGAGGGCAGTGAATGAAGGGAGGGCGATATATATTGCATCATTTGACGGTTAAATATGTATGCAAAATAGGAACATATATATTACACATCATTGGACCCATGCATAATAATGGCTAAGTGTGTATACAAAATAGGAACATATATATATATATTACACATCATTGGACCCATAGCATACGTTTCCTCAGTGCTGACGTTTTCATTTTTGAGTCAGCTTCTTTCCCTTCTTGTTCGTCGAACAATAATTGAGCCCCTCATTGTGACTTTTCCTTTTCCATGGAGTATGATTTTTCTTAGGTAATGTAGTATTGATTCTTCTTTTGACGTATACTTCATCATCATCGTCATCTTCCCTCATTGGGTTGCCGTACTGATCATAGTCTTCCTCGTTGGCGACTCCATCCATTCCAATGATGTTCATTTTGCCTCTCCTCACGACAACACGGCTAGGATTGCGCGGGTCAGTTATGAAGAAGCATTGTGTCACATGCTTAGCGTGTACCCATGGCTTGTTTTTTGCGACAGCGTTCACGGTAGCGCTCTTGGCGTCGGGTATAGTCATGGTAGTGAACATCCGGCTTTCTCTTTCGACATTCTGAGCCCATCTGACACAGAACATCGTCGTGTTGTGCAGTCCAGAGTAGTCAAGCTCCCAGATCTCCTCGACCCTTCCATAAAATCGTTCAGTTGTGCCGTTGTCGCTGCCGGTCATGCATTCCATCGTCACCCCTGAGTTCTGATCATCATTGTCCATATCTTTTGCCTCCGTGTAGAACGTGTATCCATTGACATCATATGCCTGATAGGTTACGAGGTTGGGCGAGGGGCCATGTGCTAAGGCGTATATGACCAATCCGTCCTTAGAGCCCTCCTCCGGGGGATTAGCAATAATATGCTCTTTGAACCAATGCAGGAAAGTGGAGTTGTGCTCTCTAGTAACTTCGGCGTCCGTCCTGCATACCCCCCGGTCACGATGCTTCTTTGCGATAATTTCTTTGTGCAGTGCCACGAAAGGATCCACCTCGTCTAGGTGTTGTAGCACTACCAAGTTTGCTCTGCCAAAGTCGCTGCATCGATCTGAGTATGCCACGTGCAGTTCCCTGCGACCGTTGCAGTTACCATCTCCTTCGAGCCTCCCATCGTGCTTGTTAACGGTCAAACCAACACTAGCACCAGGCGGCTGGTCTGCGCCATATAGAAAATTCTCACAGAAAGAGATGCACTCTTGTGCCAAATAGCCCTGGACGATGCTTCCATCTGGACGGGACATGTTACGAACGAATCCTTTGATGATCCCATTCATCCTCTCAAACGACATCATATTGTGCAGGAATGACGGCCCCAGGTCTATTATGTCATCCACAATATGGACACACAGATGCACCATCACGTCGAAGAACGCGGGCGGGAAGTACATCTCAAGCTCATTCAGTATCACAACGATCTCTTCCTGTAGCCTTTGGAGCTGCTTCACACTGATCGACTTTCGAGAGATGACGTCGAAAAAGTTGCAGAGACCAATAAGCGTGTCACGGACGTGCTTGTCCATTATCCCTCTAAGGGCAATAGGTAGTATCTGCATCATCATCACATGACAGTCATGAGACTTCATCCCGCTGAACCTTTTCTTATCCGTGTCTAGATATCTGCTTATCTTGCCACAGTAACCGGAACTAACTTTGACTCCGGTAAGGCACTTAAAGAATTGATTGATCTCAGCCTGACTTAAGGTGAAGCAAGAAGGGGGGCAATAATCCTCTTTCTTTATTTTCTTGACCTTCTTCTCCCGTGCCTCTGTCTCGTCTGACATTTTACGGGCCGACATGTGCAGATCTTCCCTGATTTTCAAATCTTGCAAGTCTTTTCTTGCCTTCGGCCCATCCTTGGTCTTATCCGACATGTTCATCAGTGTTGTGAGCAAGCTCTCAAGGACATTCTTATAGATATGCATTTGATCAAGGCAATGAGGTGTATCGAGTTTGTGCCAGTACTCCAAGTCCCAGAACAAAGACCTCGTCTTCCATACCTTCAGCAGCGGCTCCGGCGCCTTTCTCATCGTCTTTCCCGGCGCGGGGCACACCTTCTAGTTTTTCAACAGCTCATCGATTTCGGCACCGCTCCGCTTACGTGGAGGTCCTCGATGCTCAGCATGACCATTGAATAGATCTCCACAGTTTCTCCACGGGTCGTCCTGTTCAAGCCATCTTCGATGCCCCATGTACACGATTTTCCTAGACCCGCCATCTTTCCTTGACGTTAGCTGCTGAGACGTCGTATCATCCATGCACCGCGTGCATCTGCAATATCCATGGCACACCTGGCCTGCCACATATCCGTAACCGAGATAGTCCTGCACTGTCGTGATCAGCGCGGCTCTCATGTTGAAATACTCACCTTTGCTGGCGTCCCATGTCTTGGCCGGTGTTTTCCATAACGTGTCTAACTCCTCTTGAAGTAGCCCCAGATACAAATTAATATTATTTCCTGGTTGTTTCGGCCCTTGAATAAGCATGCTCATGTGAATGTATTTCGATTTCATGCACAACCAGGGGGGGAGGTTGTACATCCATACAAACACGGGCCATGTGCTATGGTTGGTGTTCTGGTTGCCAAACGGATTCATGCCATCGGTACACGCGCCAAGCACGATGTTCCTTGAATCACATTCAAAATACCGATAGAAGCTGTTCAACGCTCTCCACTGGCTTCCATCCTTCACGTGTCTCAGCTTCGGATCATCTCCATCGTCGGGCTTCTTCCTCTCCGCATGCCAGCGCATTAGCTTTGCTTCCTTGGGATCTACAAAATACCTCTGGAGACGGGGAGTGATCGGTAAGTACCATACAACTTTCTGGGGATATTTCTTCCCGGCCTTCTTATATCGAGAAGCATTGCACACCGGACAACTTGTTTTTTCCGCGTGCTCCTTCTGATAAATTATGCAATCGTTGATGCATGCATGGTATCTAACGTGTGGCAGATCAAGAGGGCACACGATCTTCTTGGCCTCATCAACACTAGTAGGACATAGCAACGAGAGGGGAGAGTGTTTGTCCACGTACCCTCGTAGACCGTAAGCGGAAGCGTTATTACAACGTGGTTGATGTAGTCGTACGTCTTCACGATCCGACCGATCTAAGCACCGAACGTACAACACCTCTGAGTTCAGCACACGTTCAGCTCGATGACGATCCCCGGGCTCCGATCCAGCAAAGCTTCGGGGAAGAGTTTCGTCAGCACGACGGCGTGGTGACGATGATGATGTTCTACCGGCACAGGGCTTCGCCTAAACTCCACGACGATATGACCGAGGTGGAATATGGTGGAGGGGGGCACCGCACACGGCTAAGGAACGATCCGTAGATCAACTTGTGTGTTATGGGGTGCCCCCCTGCCCCTGTATATAAAGGAGGGAGGGGGAGGTGCGGCCGGCCCCCTCGGGGTGCGCCTGGAGGAGTCCTACTCCCACCGGGAGTAGGACTCCCCCCTCTTGCCTTGGTGGAGAAGGAAAGGGGGGAGGGGAAAGCGGAAAGAGGGGCGCCGCCCCCCTTCCTTGTCCTATTCGGACTAGGGGGAGGGGGCACGCGGCCTGCCCTGGCCGGCCCTCCTCTTCTCCCTCATGTCCCACTAAGGCCCATTAACCCCCGGGAGGGTTCCGGTAACCCCCCGGTGTTCCGGTAAAATCCCAATTTCACTCGGAACCTTTCCGATGTCCAATCATAGGCCTCCAATATATCAATCTCTATGTCTCGACCATTTCGAGACTCCTCGTCATGTCCGTGATCACATCCGGGACTCCGAACAAACTTCGGTACATCAAAACTTATAAACTCATAATAAAACTGTCATCGTAACGTTAAGCGTGCGGACCCTACGGATTCGAGAACTATGTAGACATGACCTAGAACCATTCTCGGTCAATAACCAATAGCGGGACCTGGATGCCCATATTGGTTCCTACATATTCTATGAAGATCTTTATCGGTCAAACCGCATAACAACATACGTTGTTCCCTTTGTCATCGGTATGTTACTTGCCCGAGATTCGATCGTCGGTACCCAATACCTAGTTCAATCTCGTTACCGGCAAGTCTCTTTACTCGTTCCGTAATACATCATCTCGCAACTAACTCATTAGTTGCATTGCTTGCAAGGCTTAAGTGATGTGTATTACCGAGAGGGCCCAGAGATACCTCTCCGACAATCGGAGTGACAAAACCTAATCTCGATTTATGCCAACCCAACATGTACCTTTGGAAACACCTGTAGAGCACCTTTATAATCACCCAGTTATGTTGTGACATTTGGTAGCACACAAAGTGTTCTTCCGGTAAACGGGAGTTGCACAATCTCATAGTTGCAGGAACTTTGTATAAGTCATGAAGAAAGCAATAGCAATATACTAAACGATCAAGTGCTAGGCTAACGGAATGGGTCATGTCAATCACATCATTATCCTAATGATGTGATCCCATTAATCAAATGACAACACATGTCTATGGTTAGGAAACATAACCATCTTTGATTAATGAGCTAGTCAAGTAGAGGCATACTAGTGACTTTATGTTTGTCTATGTATTCACACATGTATCATGTTTCCGGTTAATACAATTCTAGCATGAATAATAAACATTTATCATGATACAAGGAAATAAATAATAACTTTATTATTGCCTCTAGGGCATATTTCCTTCAGTCTCCCACTTGCACTAGAGTCAATAATCTAGATTACATAGTAATGATTCTAACACCCATGGAGTCTTGGTGCTGATCATGTTTTGCTCGTGAGAGAGGCTTAGTCAACGGGTCTGCAACATTCAGATCCGTATATATCTTGCAAATCTCTATGTCTCCCACTTGGACTTGGTCCCGAATGGAATTGAAGCGTCTCTTGATGTGCTTGGTCCTCTTGTGAAATCTGGATTCCTTTGCCAAGGTAATTGCACCAGTATTGTCACAGAAGATCTTCATTGGTCCCGATGCACTAGGTATGACACCTAGATCGGAAATGAACTCCTTCATCCAGACTCCTTCATTTGCTGCTTCCGAAGCAGCTATGTACTCTGCTTCACAGGTAGATCCCGCTACGACGCTTTGTTTAGAACTGCACCAACTTACAGCTCCACCGTTTAATAAAAACACGTATCTGGTTTGCGATTTAGAATCGTCTGGATCAGTGTCAAAGCTTGCATCGACGTAACCGTTTACGACTAGCTCTTTGTCACATCCATATACGAGAAACATATCCTTAGTCCTTTTCAGGTATTTCAGGATGTTCTTGACCGCTGTCCAGTGATCCACTCCTGGATTACTTTGGTACCTTCCTGCCAAGCTTATTGCTAAGCATACGTCAGGTCTGGTACACAGCATTGCATACATGATAGAGCCTATGGCTGAAGCATAGGGAACATTTTTCATTTTCTCTCTATCTTTTGCTGTGGTCGGGCATTGAGTTTGACTCAACTTCACACCTTGTAGCACAGGCAAAAATCCTTTCTTTGCCTGATCGATTTTGAACTTTTTCAAAATTTTGTCAAGGTATGTGCTTTGTGAAAGTCCTATTAAGCGTCTTGATCTATCTCTATAGATCTTGATGCCCAATATGTAAGCAGCTTCACCGAGGTCTTTCATCGAAAAACTTTTATTCAAGTATCCTTTTATGCTATCCAGAAATTCTATATCATTTCCAATTAATAATATGTCATCTACATATAAAATTAGAAATGCTACAGAGCTCCCACTCACTTTCTTGTAAATACAGGCTTCTCCAAAAGTCTGTATAAAACCATATGCTTGGATCACTCTATCAAAGCGTTTATTCCAACTCTGAGATGCTTGCACCAGTCCATAAATGGAACGCTGGAGCTTGCACACTTTGTCAGCACCTTTTGGATCAAGAAAACCTTCCGGCTGCATCATATACAACTCTTCTTCTAGAAATCCATTCAAGAATGCAGTCTTGACTTCCATTTGCCAAATTTAATAATCATGAAATGCAGCAATAGCTAACATGATTCGGACGGACTTAAGCATCGCTACGGGTGAGAAAGTCTCATCGTAGTCAACCCCTTGAACTTGTCGAAAACCTTTTGCAACAAGTCGAGCTTTATAGACAGTTATATTACCATCAGCGTCAGTCTTCTTCTTAAAGATCCATTTATTCTCAATGGCTTGCCGATCATCGAGCAAGTCAACCAAAGTCCATACTTTGTTTTCATACATGGATCCCATCTCAGATTTCATGGTTTCTAGCCATTTTGCGGAATTCGGGCTCATCATCGCTTCCTCATAGTTCGTAGGTTCATCATGGTCGAGTAACATGACTTCCAGAATAGGATTACCGTACCACTCTGGTGCGGATCTTACTCTGGTAGACCTACGAGGTTCAGTAGAAACTTGATCTGAAGTTTCATGATCATTATCATTAGCTTCCTCACTAATTGGTGTAGTTGTCACAGGAACTGGTTCTCGTGATGAACTACTTTCCAATAAGGGAGTAGATATAGTTATCTCATCAAGTTCTACTTTCCTCCCACTCACTTCTTTCGAGAGAAACTCCTTCTCTAGAAAGGATCCATTCTTACCAACGATTGTCTTGCCTTCGGATCTGTGATAGAAGGTGTACCCAATAGTCTCTTTTGGGTATCCTATGAAGACACATTTCTCCGATTTAGGTTCGAGCTTATCTGGTTGAAGTTTCTTCACATAAGCATCGCAGCCCCAAACTTTAAGAAACGACAACTTTGGTTTCTTGCCAAACCACAGTTCATAAGGCGTCGTCTCAACGGATTTTGATGGTGCCCTATTTAACGTGAATGCGGCCGTCTCTAAAGCATAACCCCAAAACGATAGCGGTAAATCAGTAAGAGACATCATAGATCGCACCATATCAAGTAAAGTACGATTACGACGTTCGGACACACCATTTCGTTGTGGTGTTCCAGGTGGCGTGAGTTGCGAAACTATTCCACATTGTTTCAAGTGTAGGCCAAACTCATAACTCAAATACTCTCCTCCACGATCAGATCGTAGAAACTTTATTTTCTTGTTACGATGATTTTCCACTTCACTCTGAAATTCTTTGAACTTTTCAAATGTTTCAGACTTGTGTTTCATCAAGTAGATATACCCATATCTGCTCAAATCATCTGTGAAGGTGAGAAAATAACGATACCCGCCGCGAGCCTCAAAATTCATTGGGCCACAAACATCAGTATGTATGATTTCCAACAAATCAGTTGCTCGCTCCATAGTTTTGAAGAATGGCGTTTTAGTCATCTTGCCCATAAGGCACGGTTCGCAAGTACCAAGTTATTCATAATCAAGTGATTCCAAAAGTCCATCAGTATGGAGTTTCTTCATGCGCTTTACACCGATATGACCCAAACGGCAGTGCCACAAATAAGTTGCACTATCATTATCAACTCTGCATCTTTTGGTTTCAACACTATGAATATGTGTATCACTACTATCGAGATTTAATAAAAATAGACCACTCTTCAAGGGTGCATGACCATAAAAGATATTACTCATATAAATAGAACAACCATTATTCTCTGATTTAAATGAATAACCGTCTTGCATCAAACAAGTTCCAGACATAATGTTCATGCTCAACGCTGGCACCAAATAACATTTATTCAGGTCTAAAACTAATCCCGAAGGTAGATGTAGAGGTAGCGTGCCGACCGCGATCACATCGACTTTGGAACCGTTTCCCACGCGCATCGTCACCTCGTCCTTGGCCAGTGCTCACTTATTCCGTAGTCCCTGTTTTGAGTTGCAAATATTAGCAACAGAACCAGTATCAAATACCCAGGTGCTACTACGAGCTCTAGTTAGGTACACATCAGTAACATGTATATCACATATACCTTTGTTCACTTTGCCATCCTTCTTATCCGCCAAATACTTGGGGCAGTTCCGCTTCCAGTGACCAGTCTGCTTGCAGTAGAAGCACTCAGTTTCAGGCTTAGGTCCAGACTTGGGTTTCTTCTCTTGAGCAGCAACTTGCTTGCTGTTCTTCTTGAAGTTCCCCTTCTTCTTCCCTTTGCCCTTTTTCTTGAAACTAGTGGTCTTGTTGACCATCAACACTTGATGCTCCTTCTTGATTTCTACCTTCGCAGCTTTTAGCATTGCGAAGAGCTCGGGAATAGTCTTGTTCATCCCTTGCATATTATAGTTCTTCACAAAGCTCTTATAGCTTGGTGGCAGTGATTGGAGAATTCTGTCAATGACGCTATCATCCGGAAGATTAACTCCCAGTTGAATCAAGTGATTATTATACCCAGACATTTTGAGTATATGCTCACTAACAGAACTATTCTCCTCCATCTTGCAGCTGTAGAACTTATTGGAGACTTCATATCTCTCAATCTGGGCATTTGCTTGAAATATTAACTTCAACTCCTGGAACATCTCATATGCTCCATGACGTTCAAAACGTCGTTGAAGACCCGGTTCTAAGCCGTAAAGCATGGCACATTGAACTATAGAGTAGTCATCAGCTTTGCTCTGCCAGACGTTCTTAACGTCGTCAGTTGCATCAGCAGCAGGCCTGGGACCCAGCGGTGCTTCCAGGATGTAACTTTTCTGTGCGGCAATGAGGATAATCCTCAGGTTACGGACACAGTCCGTGTAATTGCTAACATCATCCTTCAACTTTGCTTTCTCAAGGAACGCATTAAAATTCAACGAAACAACAGCACGAGCCATCTATCTACAAACAAACATAGACAAGCAAAATACTATCAGCTACTAAGTTCATGATAAATTTAGGTTCAATTAATCATATTACTTAAGAACTCCCACTTAGACAGACATCTCTCTAGTCATCTAAGTGATCACGTGATCCAAATCAACTAAACCATAACCGATCATCACGTGAGATGGAGTAGTTTTGAATGGTGAACATCACTATGTTGATCATATCTACTATATGATTCACGCTCGACCTTTCGGTCTCCGTGTTCCGAGGCCATATCTGCATATGCTAGGCTCGTCAAGTTTAACCTGAGTATTCTGCGTGTGCAAAACTGGCTTGCACCCGTTGTAGATGGACGTAGAGCTTATCACACCCGATCATCACGTGGTGTCTGGGCACGACGAACTTTGGCAACGGTGCATACTCAGGGAGAACACTTCTTGATAATTTTAGTGAGAGATCATCTTAAAATGCTACCGTCAATCAAAGCAAGATAAGATGCATAAAGGATAAACATCACATGCAATCAATATAAGTGATATGATATGGCCATCATCATCTTGTGCTTGTGATCTCCATCTCCGAAGCACCGTCATGATCACCATCGTCACCGGCGCGACACCTTGATCTCCATCGTAGCATCATTGTCGTCTCGCCAACTATTGCTTCTAGGACTATCGCTACAGCTTAGTGATAAAATAAAGCAATTACAGGGCGTTTGCATTTCATACAATAAAGCGACAACCATATGGCTCCTGCCAGTTGCCGATAACTTCAGTTACAAAACATGATCATCTCATACAATAAAATATAGCATCACGTCTTGACCATATCACATCACAACATGCCCTGCAAAAACAAGTTAGACGTCCTCTACTTTGTTGTTGCAAGTTTTACATGGCTGTTACGGGCTTAGCAAGAACCGTTCTTACCTATGCATCAAAAACCACAACGATAGTTTGTCAAGTTGGTGCTGTTTTAACCTTCACAAGGACCGGGCGTAGCCACACTCGATTCGGCTAAAGTGAGAGAGACAGACACCCGCGGGTCACCTTTAAGCAACGAGTGCTCGTAGCGGTGAAACCAATCTCGCGTAAGCGTACGCGTAATGTCGGTCCGGGCCACTTCATCTCACAATACCGCCGAACCAAAGTATGACATGCTGGTAAGCAGTATGACTTATATCGCCCACAACTCACTTGTGTTCTACTCGTGCATATGACATCTACGCATAAAACCTGGCTCGGATGCCACTGTTGGAGAACGAAGTAATTTCAAAAAATTTCCTACGCACACGCAAGATCATGGTGATGGCATAGCAATGAGAGGGGAGAGTGTTCGTCCACGTACCCTCATAGACCGTAAGCGGAAGCGTTATGACAACGCGGTTGATGTAGTCGTATGTCTTCACGATCCGACCGATCCAAGCACCGAACGTACGGCACCTCCGAGTTCAGCACACGTTCAGCTCGATGACGATCCCCGGGCTCCGATCCAGCAAAGCTTCAGGGAAGAGTTCCGTCAGCACAACGGCGTGGTGACGATGATGATGTTCTACCGGCGCAGGGCTTCGCCTAAACTCCGCGACGATATGACCGAGGTGGAATATGGTGGAGGGGGGCACCGCATACGGCTAAGGAACGATCCGTAGATCAACTTGTGTGTTATGGGGTTCCCCCTGCCCCCGTATATAAAGGAGGGAGGGGGAGGTGCGGCCGGCCCCCTTGGGGTGCGCCTGGAGGAGTCCTACTCCCACCGGGAGTAGGACTCCCCCCTCTTGCCTTGGTGGACAAGGAAAGGGGGAGGGGAAAGAGGAAAGGGGGGCGCCGCCCCCCCTTCCTTGTCCTATTTGGACTAGGGGGGAGGGGGCGCGCGGCCTGCCCTGGCCGGCCCTCCTCTTCTCCCTCATGGCCCACTAAGGCCCATTAACCCCCGGGAGCGTTCCGGTAACCCCCCGGTGTTCCGGTAAAGTCCCAATTTCACTCGGAACCTTTCCGATGTCCAATCATAGGCCTCCAATATATCAATCTTTATGTCTCGACCATTTCGAGACTCCTCGTCATGTCCGTGATCACATCCGGGACTCCGAACAAACTTCGGTACATCAAAACTTATAAACTCATAATAAAACTGTCATCGTAACATTAAGCGTGCGGACCCTACGAGTTCGAGAACTATGTAGACATGACCTAGAACCATTCTCGGTCAATAACCAATAGCGGGACCTGGATGCCCATATTGGTTCCTACATATTCTACGAAGATCTTTATCGGTCAAACCGCATAACAACATACATTGTTCCCTTTGTCATCGGTATGTTACTTGCCCGAGATTCGATCGTCAGTATCCAATACCTAGTTCAATCTCGTTACCAGCAAGTATCTTTACTCGTTCTGTAATACATCATCTCGCAACTAACTCATTAGTTGCATTGCTTGCAAGGCTTAAGTGATGTGTATTACCGAGAGGGCCCAGAGATACCTCTCCGACAATCGGAGTGACAAAACCTAATCTCAATTTATGCCAACCCAACATGTACCTTCGTAAACACCTGTAGAGCACCTTTATAATCACCCAGTTACGTTGTGACGTTTGGTAGCACACAAAGTGTTCTTCCGGTAAACGGGAGTTGCACAATCTCATAGTTGCAGGAACTTTGTATAAGTCATGAAGAAAGCAATAGCAATATACTAAACGATCAAGTGCTAGGCTAACGGAATGGGTCATGTAAATCACATCATTATCCTAATGATGTGATCCCATTAATCAAATGACAACACATTTCTATGGTTAGGAAACATAACCATCTTTGATTAATGAGCTAGTCAAGTAGAGGCATACTAGTGACTTTATGTTTGTCTATGTATTCACACATGTATCATGTTTCCGGTTAATACAATTCTAGCATGAATAATAAACATTTATCATGATATGAGGAAATAAATAATAACTTTATTATTGCCTCTAGGGCATATTTCCTTCAACGCCGGCCCTCAGGAAAGACTCGAGTCGCCTCCGGAGCTCAAGCGGACTCCCTCTTGCGCTTCACCGGGGCGCGACGGCGGGCAGACCCGCTGCCGCCCTCCAAGCAGGCACGACGGCATGGGGGCTGACCGCGGCCGCTGCTAGAAGAGTCGCTACCCGAAGAAGAGCTGGTGAAGCTTGAGGAGTCCCGGGCGCCGCCAACCACGCGCACGCTGTCCTCTCCGTCCTCGCCGGGGCTGGGTCCCCGGCCGCGGTCGTCGTCTTCAGGGCAGCACCCTGCGCGGCGACCATCTTCCCCAAACACCCTCACATAGAGGGTGGCGCCGCCGTCGAACTTGAAGTGTAGAGTGCACCGGCGGCTCAGGCCACGCACGCGAGCAAACGTCTGCCAGCCGCGGGTCAAGGCCAGGCTCCCGACTGCGGAGACCTCCAGCGAAGCCCACGAGGTTCGGCTGCAGCAGCCATCTGCCTGGAGCCAGAGGCCGCCCAGGGCGCCAGCTGGGAGATCACCTAGGAGGAAGCGAGGGAGCTGAAGCCGGGCACTGGTTGGCTCAGCCGCCCACACAATGAACTCCGGCAGCACCTCCGCAGTATGGAAGCGCGGCCTCGAGGGTCGCACGGTCGGAGCATGCCCCCCGACCATGGAGAAGAAGGAGAAGCGAGAGGGGATAGACTGGAAGGGCGCGCGCCGTTCCATACTTATAGCCGGTGAAGGCCAACCGTCGACCTCCACGATCGCAGGTAATCATGACCCTCTTTGCATGTAGGGACTTGTCGAATCCGTGCAGTCTTCAAGGCATCGTGGGGAAGCGGAGGCGCCCACGTCCAATCAACCGCCACGCGGCGCCCAAGGCCGCAGGCTGTTAGGGCCCGCGACGCTTCGCACTTGCCCTTTCGCCTCTCTGCTCTGCCAAGTCCGGGCGCGCCGTGGGCCCGGGGGCTACTGTCGGCGTTCTGGGAATGGGGGTCCCCAGCACTACTAGGGAAAAGGCTAGCAGCAGCGCGGGTTTTAGATGTGTCAGTAGCGCGGGTACCCGCGCTACTAATAAGGCGCTATAGCTAGCTCATAGCAGTAGCGCGCGCGCACCCGCGCTACTGCTACACAAGTGTAGCAGCAGCGCAGTTAGGTGAAGCTCGCTACTGCTAGTAGCGCTAGCGCTCTTTGGCCAGACGCGCTACTGCTACTGTGGCGCTGCTGCTAACTTTTATACACTCGCTACTACTAATTTAAGTAGTTTTTTTGGCATATTTGTTTTGCATTTGAATAGGCTTTGTAAAAGAATCTTTAGCACAGAGAAATGTCATCATGATACACATACAAATGCCTGCGAGACCACAAATGTAATCATAGCATGTATATACAAATAGTCTCATCATAATCATCATCCAACACAAAGTGATATCTTGTCATCATCTCGAAAATAGCGATACATGCAAGTCTCAAATACTTGCAACTACAACAACGTCATCCATCTAAACAAAGGTATACGCAAGAAGTGCTATCACTATGAGTGAGAGCGGAACTATGCAGTACATGAGGTGGCGGTTACGAGTCCTCTCTCGCGCTAGCGTGAACCTCAAGTAACTAGCTTCTCCTTCTTGTCTGCTTTTGAAGCCTTTATGGCTGGCGCCCGTGAACCCATTCACTTGCGCCTGACACTCATGCCACTTGTTGTACACCCTTGGAACCTTCTGTTTGTACACGACATAGCATTTCCATCTCGCCATCAAGAAACTAGGTACCTGTTAGAGATGCATGTTCATGAAGAGGATGTACAATCATATATATGCAACAAAATATACTAGAGCAACACCGAAAAAGAAAGGGTTAGCAACTAGATGCAACATATACAATATGCAAATTAATTAACTAGAGGTACGCAGGTCATCGTACGCAAACTAACAAAGTAGCGTTACGCAAGTTCGGCAGGGACCATGGACGATCACAAAGTTTCATCGCTACAAAAAGTATACAAGTTCAACCGACACATATCATCATCATCGGCATCATAAATCACTAGAAGTTCCATCCTTCCATATCATCGAGGACGAACCCTAGCTTCTTGAACAGCGTGAGGTCTAGACGTTGCATGCCTATGCGAGTTCGGGCGTCAGTTCGTGATATAGGGCCGTGGTGGAACATCCCCTTCTCATCGACGACTTCTTTCATGATGATCGTCGCAATGTCGCTTTGGATGCGAAAGAAGTCATCTCTAAGTTTATAATTCGCTTCTCCATGAGATTCTAGCCACTTGTGGATATGATCATCATTTCTGCTGTTAATGTGAAGCTTTTAGTGATCTGTGTTGAACTGAATCATGAGATGGACGATATAGAATCCATCCTTCTTGCTTGGTTTTGGGACATGGATGCGGGAGAAGTTAGTTTTATGCGCGAAACCCATCTTCTTGTTCCTTTGTTTCTTGATATGCACGTGGCCACCTCTAAAGCTGAAGCCTTGGAGAGCGTCATCTAGAATATTCATTATGTGGGTGTAGTCCTTTTTCTCGTAGTCTCTGGAAGGGTCAAAATACACGGCGTGGGAGACTTGCGGGTAAAGAACGATAAGGACGGCGCGCCCGTTCCTGCGGGGAAAAGACACCTCAAATTATTCCCCATATGAGAGAGAAGGAATGATTGAAATGTACGAAAGGGTTATCCGGAACTGACTTACTTTGGATGATAAGGCACGAGGACAATTTCCCGGTCCTTATTCTATACCACAAAGTTTTGGAGGTACTCCCTAGCAGTTTCATGCTCAAAGTCGTCGAGACTCAAGAAAGACTCCTGCATGTAGTACGGATCCGTCACACAGATTTGCGAGACTTCTTCACTCTTCATGACGGAGCTCATATGTAGCGCAAAAAGGCGGACGATAGTAAAATCAAGCCGTCTTGTTAGAAACATCTCAAAGATATGGTCAAACCGCAGGAAGAACACCTCCGCGGGCCGTGTGTCGACGTAGCACTTCCCCTCAGGCACACGAGCCGCGTATGTCAGATATCCTGGATCCTTTGAGGCTAGTAGGCTTTTCTCAGTCGATAGCACAAGGTCGTGCAGTCTCCTGAGATCCCCTGATAGTGCCTCCAGCGGTTTCGGCGGTAGCATCGGCTCGCCCGTGAGATGGAACATGACCGCACCTTTCACGGGTACACGCTCTTCAGAATGCATCGTCTGGCTGTTGTGTGCTCTGGCTTGTTTGGAGGCAGTTACCTTCCCCGATCTCTTCCTCTCCTTTTTCTTGGGCACACCTTCCAGACCCTTCCTTAACCCCTGCCCAAGTGTTCCCGGGCTAAGTACTGAACGACCCTCGTGCCCGGCTAGTTGAGCCTGTGTTGAGGCGGCATCTTCAGGCGTGTCCTATGAAGATTTCATGAAGAGAGACTTTTTGCAATCCATGGTACGACCCTGCCCGGGCATATCATCCATATCCTCATAGCAAGCTGATAGCCCGATTCGTCATATGGTTGACTCATCATATCTATGTCACAGTCATACGCGTTTGTATTGAGGTAATCCATAGGGTCGACCTCCGTCTCATCATCCATTCTCTGTTCTACAGGAGAAATTACATCAGCCAGTACTATTGTACCCCCTTCATCATGTCGTCCGCCGCTCTCACCCGGCACTACAGGAGCTGGTAATTACGTAGGCGGGGTGGTGGTCTCCGCACATGCTTATTGATGTGTGGTAGTTATTGGTGTGCTCTCGGCCGGCTCCAGACGAATAAGATTCTTCAGCCATAGCAGCACCCAACCCTTGCAGCTTCCAATCCACGGCGGGGTCTCGTCGTCCGCTCCCACATGCTGTACTGGAGGAGGCAAATCCTCGTGCCCCGATTTCACACTGGTCAAGCTAACCCTAAAGTGCCCAGCGGGGATCGGCTGGTTGTGGAATGTGCATTGAGAGGGGTCCATTATCATCCCCTTTCCCACATCCACCTTCCGGCCTTTGATCAAGTAGAGTATGGTGCACGGGGTTTCTTTTGCCTGCAAACACATATGTCTGTGGCGTAAAACAACCGAAAGGCAACAAAAATGGAATATTATATATATATATATATATATATATATATATATATATATATATGTTGGTGCGACATGTAATTACCGTGACGGCGTCGAGCTCAGCCAAAGACGAAGGCCCACCTAGCGTGCCTGAGACTAAGGACGGGCTGCTATGAGCGGGAGCGACTGCGAGAGGAGGCCCGGTTGCTTGAGCAAGTGATGGTGCGATGGTGTTGTTGTTCATGGAGTTGCTCGCGACGAAACTGGGCATCGGGAAATCATGTACCGTCTTGTCTGGATTTTCCTTCGCCCAGTTGATGATAACTGGAACCAAGTTAGTAGCAAAATCATTTCTGCAGGCAGTTACAGCTGCATTGACTGCCTGCTGTAGCAACTCATATTTGTCCTCGGCTGCTTTTTTCGCGTCCTCAGCTGCTTTTTTCTCGACCGCAAGCTTCACCTTTGCGTCGATGTCCGCCTGACTAAACTTCTTTTTCTGCTTCTTGGCCTCCGGGACGTCGTTGTAAAACACCTTCCACGTGGCGCCGTCTCCAGCGCCGTGCACACGACCATATTGCAGCCGCTGGTCCAACGGGAGTCCCTTAAGTTCGTTTAAGGCCCGGTTGAGAGGGGTGTCCCACTTGGGCCTCATCGGAGAAGTAGGGCTTTCGGCTGCAAGCCGGTGTTGCTTCTCCAGTAGTCTAATCAATTTCCTCGTGATCTTGTCCGTGTAAATAACCTTTTTCTCCTTGTCCCACTTGTAGCGGGCCCTGATGAAGTCATGCTCTAAGGGGTTGGTGAACTTCGTGAAGGGGTCTGGGAGACCCGCGGCTTCATGTTCCGCGTCCTCCTTATCCCATATGGGCCTTTTACCGAGGTAGCCACGGCTTCCGAGGCGATGCTTCCCCGTGTTCCTTTGCTGAAGGCTTTTGAATTTCGCAGCCTTAGACTTGGCTGCCTCGGTAGCGCAAGTGTCCTTGAACTTTTCGAACTCCTCTTCCGTAAGTGTCGGATTTTCCTCCAGAATCTTGGACAGGGGTTCATCAGCCTCAATAGCTCGTTTCACCCTCCCTTTCCAGGAGGCCAAATCATTGCTGAACATACCCATGGCGTGATTGTTAATCTTTTTCATCTTCGGATCATCCCACGGTTGTTCTATGTTATCATCCGGGTCGGGGAACTTGAATCTCTTGTGCAACTTTGTTAGGAGCAACTGCGTCAAATGTTCTTTACTCCTTAAGTCATCGTCGTTGATGCTCGCACATTCCCGTAGGATGCATCCTACTTGGTTCCCATAGCACTTGCGAGGTTCTTCCGGCTCTAACGGCTCAAACTTGCCAGGTGCCATCTTTGTGATCACAAGTCGTCCAATCCCTACTTTGTTAGGTTTTCGTATCCTCTGCTTCTTATGCTTCCTCTTTTCGGTAGCGGCATCGGGGCCGGTACCTTCCCCGTCGGTACCTTCCCCGCCGGTACCTTTCCCACCGGTCTCGGTGCCGCCATCGGTGCCGGCGCCGTCGGTGTCGATGTCGGCGTCAGTACCATCATCGAGGCTGACCTACAAACCTTGCTTAGCAGTCAAATAGTCGAGGTACTCTTGTTCACCCTCATAATCCATCTCGTGTGCATCTTGGTCAGAAGGCCCAGTTTCTTCGTTGTTCGACATGTTTCCTATGATTAAGTGGCCTCATTTATTTCTAAAAGTATGAATAAATGAGAAATGGCATAAAAAGAAATCTATGTGCCAGCACTCGATATGCCAACTATGTAGCACAAATCATGCCTTTATTCACGGGAAATTTCGGCATGACCTTTGCTAAAAAATGGACATATCGAGCGCCTGAAATTCACCGGAACGGAAATGAATCAACATTCCGGCGTAACATAGGCCACTCGGATCATTGTCCAAACATGACATGTCCAAAACATGACATATGCACATATCACATGTCCAGTTCAAATTTGCATATAAATTCAGCTAATTTTGAAACCTAGCTAAATTCATAACTAAATAGATAACCTAATTAATTAACATAACCGAAGAACCCTAGCAGAGAGGGGGGGGTTTACAGAGAGTGCAGGGGCGAGGAGGCAGGCCCGACGACGGACGGCAGGGGAGAGGAGGGAGGCGAGGG